>NW_026852335.1:0-98467 GCF_026571515.1 Ruditapes philippinarum | reverse complement strand
TTTTCCATTTTTTCACTCAAACTATTAATGTTTGTCTGTCCGTCATCAGGTTCATCTGAAGAAAATATAGATCCTGCCATGACTGAAAAAAATAATACAAAAACTAGGTTGATGATACTTAGTGAGTGGTTAGAAGACCACATGGAAATTACGCCTTTACAGAGTATTGGCGACATATGGGGATCACTTCCCCGTCATCTGTCCGTCTGTAACAAAACTTGTCCGGACTACTCATAAAAATCTACTGACGCAATTTCATCCAAACTTTACAATGATCACAAGTACCAAGTTCAGTTGTGCATATCATCAGCATTTTCTGCTTCAGTGATATTTGTCAGAGTAATGGTCCTTTTTTATCATTTTTTATTTTTAAAGTTTGTCCGGATTAGTCTACTTATACCACTTATGCAATTTCAATAAAAAATTTACAGGATAATTGTGTAGCTCAAGTACTTTCGCAAATTACACGGGTTTTCTCGCCTAGTTATTAAATAAATTGTTAAAACAGTATGTCTGACTACTCCACTTATACCATTTATGCAATTTCAATGGAATTTTACAGGATTGATTGGTAGCTCAAATACTTATGCATAGTGCTTAAATGCTTTTTGACCGAGTTATGACCCTTTAGAAAAAAAGTTTTTTCTTCTGTTACCAGCTACACTATTTGTTTACAAATATGTTATGGTGAAATTCTTATTGTATCCACTAATCTGATAAAAGAGGGATCAGTGCGTTACGAATATATTATAACACAGATCCATTTTCGGCTCTGTTCTTATAGATTACGAGAATTAATATCATGGAGTATATATCTAATGTTTTGAAAATTCGAACTAGCTTCATGAATTTCACGTCAGATCCACATTACTATAGTGGGTTAAGTGATTTCCTAATATATAGTCTATGGTTCGATCCCTACTTTTGACATTGTTTTTAGACCTGTTCTTTCTTTATTTTTGAAGTATATGTTTATGACTACTGACTGTAACAATTTACCCCGCAATACATTTTAACTGTATGACTGTAAATTGTATGTATACAATTGATTGTTACATGAAATGAATGTCTCGTCAACTGTATGTGCAATATACTGTAGATTGAAGCGTAAACCCAACGAATCACATATTTCTTTATCAATTCATGGTCACCTGCCTTATGGTTTGCTATGCTATGCTATGCTTTGCTCTGCTATGTTGTGCTATGCTGTGAAAAAGACTTATATCACACTTGACTGTCCCCTGGTTACCTTTAAACCAAAGATGACCAAAGATGAAAAATAAATAGGAACAAAATGATTGGAAACATGAGGTTTTATTACTCTAAGCATATTAAACAAGCATAAAAGTAAATAAATATAGATATTTGAATTTTAATTTGAGCATTATTTAAATGTCCATCATATTACATTACAAAGATATTATCACATTTATAAATATATTGTCCTTCAGACTGACCTGTTTCGAAAATGCTATAATGGAAAGTGAGGAACTGGATAAAGATCTGTTTAAGAATTGGGTGCGAGGTTCAAAAGGACTAGAATACTTACAGGAAGGTCTTCAAGAATTTGTTGGAGAAAAAGTACTGCAATGTCGTAATAATACCCTTCAAAAGATAACATTGACATTACCATCACAACAGTGCAACCAGTGTACTGAGAATAATCTTTCTCCAGAGCATTTCAACTCCACGAAGGCATGCAACAGATGGACATGTAGCCAAAAGACCTCGAACAACTGTTTTGGAAGCAGACCAGTCGGACGTAGGAAATGTCCTGATGGCATTTGTAGTAAATTCTACGACGCAATTATAGATGAGCATGCATTTGAAGACCCCTTATGGAAGAACACAAACCCAAGTACGTGGTGTTCGGATCGTTATGGGTGGAGTTATGCAAAATGTTTCCAAACGACTAAAGGTCCAGGGACATCAGCTAAAGATACAGATGCTGCTGGTCTGCTTAGCATTATCATAAACAACACGTCAATACGAAACTTTGTGACCAGGTTTAATCCTCATACTACTAGTTCGTTCCATACGGTAAGTACTGGAAACGTCAGTTATTTATAAATTACTTTGTATTCATCAACAGTTTAATTACTGAATATTGCTTAAAAGTATGTCATTTTGTCATTTTATTTAAAAGATAACCCTAATCAATTTGATATCATGAAATGAAAACGTTCATTCAAATATAAATTTGAACTGCCGACATTATTATATGCATGTAGGACTAAAAGTATAAAATTAATAAATTATTTATTTAAACCAAAATTCCTTAACCAATAGTAGAAAAACAATTACGATGGTACACATATTTAAAAAATAAATGAAATAATGATGAGAATTATGTGTTAAATGTTTCCCCTTCTTCACAAATATATGTATTATAAAACATATTTTAGGCGCGAGACATCCGAAATAAAATTTTACATAGCCCAAAGCTTGAAATCGACGAAACAACTGTGTGTTCTTATTTGGACGCGTTCATTATAGTTCTTCAAGATCCGAAGTGTCTGGTTAATGACGAGGCATCAAAGAAAGCGGTTCATAAACTTACACAGGTAATCACTATTATTTTAAAATATGAATCTTATTGATTAATGTAAAATTTGAGTATCTGATTTGATTTTAAGTGCTCATTGAACTTTTTAAAGGTTTACATCGGGCTGTATTTTAGCTAATTTGGTATATCAATTTTAAATGACGACTGAATTGCAACATTATATAAATCACAATGAGTTGATATAAATAAATTCTCACTTTTTACACTCGATACTCTGTGTTGCATGTAACTATATCTCAATATGTTTTATTATTGTAATACAAACTTGTTGATGAAGGACAAAAAAGCAAGATATAAAGAAATCATAGTGACGGGTAAAGGTCATTGTTGCTAAAAATAGAAAAAAGGTCTCCGGTTGATAACAAAAGTTAGGGCTGTGACATCATAATTAAACAAAGTACTTAGCTTGTTTATGTATTGTCCAAGATCAGGGTTAAAATCACAGGATAGGTCGAACTCGTAAGGGACATAAGGGAAAACAACACATGATTTGAATGAAAATCGGGCATTTATTCAAAATGCCATAAACTAGCATTATTTATACTGAATACACAAATTGATTCAATAACATAGTTTAATAAAAGATTCCCGAAAAAAACTAACTGGGAGGCAAAAACCTCCAACGGGATAACCCGCCGCCCAGGGAGACCAGACTGATGTGAGCTCGACCATTGTAATTATCATAAGACTAGTAATACATATATTTGGTAATGAGAAATTCAAAATATCAATAAAAATAATACACATTGCTTACTTAAACAAGGCTAGAATAATATCAAATTCCAAAACATTTATTTCATGCAACAAGTATATATGTACATAGAAACAGTTTTCCAATTATTACATGTAATGCAAAATAGTAACATAACCCTTTTAGCAAGTACCTTGTATTAACACTCAATAAATTTAAAAAATCTGTCAAAATGGACAGTCAGTTTCATTGCATCATAATTGTGACCAGTAAACTCTCAATTTAGAGAAAGTATGCAAATTGTAAAACATAAAAAACTTAAACGGCAGATTAAACCATCAGCAAAAGTCTCATACCCACACAGGGCGAGGTTCTGAATACAATTATGATTTGTACAGCAATATTGTAATGTAAACAGGCATAACATAATTTATAATACAAATTTACAATGCACTGCAGCCTTTTACTGTCAGCGTAAGTTAATAAACTCAAAGTTTGAGTAACTTTCATACAGATGCGTACATTGTACAAGAAGAAAAGTAATACTAACATGATTTGCATCATGAATATTGAATACTGATATAAATGTAAATAAACTGTAGACATAAACTGTTTGATTGTCTTTTAAGCAAAGTAAAATTGTTTTACAACACTAACAATTATTGTTATCTTTTTTGCGGCCTTGTACCGTCAACAAAGATATACATGTACGTTGCGGCCTTGTACCGTCAACAAAAGATATACATAACTATATAATAACTGTTGCCTTAAACCATCAGCTATTAAATATAGAAATTTGGTAATGAGATTCAGTTCATGGGTACAACAGTAACTCGTATAATCTAGATCTGCTGCCTTAAACCGACAAATCCCTCAATTGTTAGCATACACATTTACCCTACACCACCTGTAAATGTTGTAATTGAGATGCTAATAAATTTTTTCCTTGTATATTAATTTTTGGAAGAGCGGTTGGACGTATATATTTCAAGCATGCAGTGGACTTCCAACGACCAAGCTTTTGTATTTGTGTACTAGACATGTTAGAATTGTGAGCGTGAGTTGCTCCACAAATACGAAATGAATGTGCTGTGATAAGAGATGGGTCCATATTGTTAGCAACTACACATGATCGTAGAACAGATCTTAAATAAGATGAAGAGACTGGTTGACCATTGCTATGTCTGAATAAATAACCATTTCCTAATGGGGCTGCTCCAAGGTACTTTATTAGAGCATTTACCGGACCTAGTTTCTAGACTGTCTATTAATAGGAATTATTGACGACTGCCCTTGTGAATGCTTGTAACTACGTATAGTTAATGAGGCGTTAGAAACCTTAGAGTGTTTGTAATAGAAAACTATGTCCTCCTTCTTAATGACATTTTGGGGATTGTTTACAGAATAAGCTATTTTGCCCACTCGGAATAGGTCAAAAAATGCTATTTAGAATATAGCACGCATAAGCTTGAAAGTGTAATTGTCTGTAACCATAGAACGTAGTGATCCAACAATCAGCCCTAGACTGGTCATAGTAAAAGGTTGACGTTTATCGGACTTTTGTGACGTCTTTTACTGTGTAAAAGTTTTTTAACCAAGAAAGACTCTGAAGGGAAAGTAAACCAGTGGAGCTTATGTATGTAACCTATAGTTGAAATGTATGAAATTATTGTTGGAGATTCAAGACTGCAATTGTGACATGCTGTAATAAATTGAGCAAGTTGTTCAGTAGAAATTGGTAAGAGTGGGGAATCAAAATGAAACGTATCATGAAACTTTTTATAATGTTTCAAAGCATTCTTATAACTACATTTAGTAGAGGGAGATAATGCTGGATCAAGGAGGTGATATAGATTTCTATTCAATGAAGCTGAAGTAATTCCTGACGAACGAATGTGGGGGCTTTGTCCATGTTTGGAGCCAGAGCCTGGAATTTCTTGATCTGTAAATGAGAAAGAAGATCCGGTAATATGTTGTATTTTCCAGGGATATGTTCTGCTCGTATTAGTATATTATACTTCATGCTAGCTAAAACTAAGCGGCGTACAAGGGCCATAACCGCAGAAACTAGTTTGCCTTTTGAAAATATGAACACTACCGCTTCATTATCGGTATGTAATCCAATACATTGATTCCTCATTTTTGAGCACCAAATTTCAATGCCAAAACAATAGGAAGGAGTTTTTTAAACGGTATGTCAAATGATAACCAAAATCTCAGACCAAGTACTATAAAACCAATGTGATTGTAGGATTGCCCCATAACCTATAGACCCTGATGCATCTGTGTCGATATGTAATGCATCGGAAGTAAGCCAAACGTTTTGGAGGAGTAGGTGTTTACCATTGAAGTGATCTGCAAAAATTTGCCAAGCCTTAATGTCTTTCCGGCTTTCCTTATTTAGCGTTATTCTATGAAATGGCTTAGACACTTTTTTGTCAAATCCGTTAAACGACGTAGAAAACTTCGGCCAGGTACGACAACTTGACAACAGAAGTTTAAAAGACCTAGCAGAGATTGGAGGACCTTCAAAGTAACCTTACGATGTTTGGCAACTGAGGCAAGTTGATTGCGTAACTTTATTAACTTGTCTTGAGCTAATTGTGCTTCCATTGCCTTTGAGTCAATTTCAAGACCCATGAATATGATCACTGTTCTGGCATTTTTAGTTTTTTCCTTTTTAATGGGAACACATATTTCCGAACACAAATTCAGAAACTTGTTCAAGTCATTTTGACAGCAAGAAGAATAAGGGGGACCTAGTATACGAAAATCATCTAGAATGTGAACTATATGCTTGATGTGTAAACATTTTCAGCAATGTGGTGTAAACCCGAGCTGAAGCGTTCGAAAATAGCGCAAGAAGATGATGCCCGCGTAGGAAGACATGTATCAAAATAATAATGGCCACAAAATCTAAGACCTAGTAAATGATGGTCATCTTGATGAATTGAAATTAATAGAAATGCTGCATCGTTGTCTGTTTTGCTGAATAACGATCCAGGACCAAGATCTAGCAGTTTATTGACTGCATCATCAAAGAAACTGTAAGTAACACTGGAGAAATTTGGGTCTATGAAATCATTGACAGAAGTACCATGCGGATAACTTAGATGGTGTATTAACCTAAATTGACCGTTTTTTTTCTTTGGCACAAGCTCATCTATCCTTGAATTGTACCAATCCAAATCCACTTGATGTTTCGTTGGTACTTTAGGTTGTAGCCTATGTAACACTTATGTCTACTAAATCTACAATGCTTCTAGCTACGCTTCTGGGTGTAACATGTTGTTGACATAAATCGTTCGTCCCAATGATCAGCACAACGAAATCCGGGGTGAAATCTTTTACAACCTCCAGATTGTTCCTAAGTTTGTGAACAGTGGATCCGCGAAAGCCAGAATATTGAAAAAATGGATAGCCTTGTATTTATAAAAATAATATCGAAAAGAGTTATTAACACGAATAAAGTGCCGCAACCTTTTCACAAAGAAATGACCAAACAGTTGTACTTTAAGAACTGTCGATTGTGATGTAACGGAAGTCATATTCGTATTCAAAGATCCAGCTGGATTTTCTTTGTTCGAAATGTTCGCTAAACGTGTCACAATATAACTCAAAGCCTGGTTTAATTACGGGTCGCCGTCCTAAAAATTTAGATCCTAATGATAACTTATTCACTTAAGTAAAATAAATCATATAATTTAACCTTTTCCTCGAAGAATATCTTACGAAAATACGTTATTTTGTCTTCAGAAAAGTGGCAACAAAACAATGTACGCCAAAATGAACAAAGATATGGCTCATCTGCATATCTATTGGCTTAGAAAAATCACATGATAACATGTAAACATCTGATTGGGTAATAGCATAATTTATGCGCCTAGATAAAATCTGAATAACATCGTTAAGTTCCGTACGTCACGAATAGGGTCCAATGACATAAAATCTTTTATGTGGGCATAAAATATTATTTATTAAGAATACGACTAGTAAATGAATGCTATTTGGCTCCGTGTGGTCAGGGAAAAGGCCACTGTTACCAACACCAGAAAGAAATGCGAATGATACCTTTAAATGAGATATTGTAATCAAACTAATTGTATAGCTAGCAGTTTGTATACTGTGTAAGATAATATGGACTTTTGGAGTTGAATTATATGGGGAAGCATATAGTCTTGTAACATTCATCCTTCCGTCCACCCAGCTGTCCGAATATTGTCCGGTCCATAACTTTGCCATTTACGGATGGTATTAAAATAATTTCGTATAAATGGGAAGCACATCGGAACAATGTGTAATGTATAACATAGGGATATGAAACTTTAAGGTCAAGGTCACACGCTGATTTCAAAGGAAATATTACATAAAATGCAATAAATTTCTTGTTGTGTCAACATTATTGTCATTGATGGATAGATTTAACATTTATTATGCAAATGTGTTGGATATGTTGGACATAGTAATGACGACTTGTCGCTCGCAAGAATTGGGTCCTTACATCAAAGATCAAAGTTACACATGTAGATCAAAAGTCATTATATGATTTTTGTAAAAGTACACTGATGTTCATTTCCGGTCAATAATTGCGTCATTCCTGGATGGATTTACCAATTATGATGCAGAGATATGTTGATTATATTGCCAGCGTGTCACGAGCATGTATCAGCTCCCTATCTCAAATGTCAAGGTCAAACATGTATTCCAAAGTCATGATACATATTGATGAGATGATGATGATCTGCACATATAATGTTCAAAAAACAAGGTCACACATGTATGTCAAACTTGACGATTGTAAATAGACCTTTTATGCACAGCTTTGTCATTCAGGTTTGGACTTTAAAGCAACACGCCTTCAGATACATGCTAATTTGCATGACAATTTTGAAAATGTATTTGAATGTGTAATACTGTGAAGTAAACGAAAGAAAGCAATTTACACATTGTTAATGGAACTCACAAACCACGTAAATTACCAAAAAAAGTGGTCGAATTATGCATAAATAGCCAAAAGTGCGTTTGTAACGCAGTAGAAATATAGTTCTAAATACTAAAAAAATCAGACATTAATCGCACATAATATGTAAAATTTTACTTGAATCTTGAAACTTTTACTTTTCCTTATATCTCTGTACATTTTTTCTCAAGTTTGATCTTATTGAAATACTTTGACTCATCTGGAGGCATGTTTTTTGTTTTATTTTGTTTTGTTTTGGGTTTTACGTCACATCGACACAGTATAGGTCATATCGCGACGTTCCAGCTTTACTGGTGGAGGACGACCTCAGGTGCCCTCCCGTACATTATTTCAGGCACGAACGGGCACCTGAGTAGAACCACCGACGTTCCGTAAGCTAGCTGGATAGCCTGGAGGCATGTAGCTTTAAAATAATTATGCATAAATATGCTGCTTATTAAAATGATAATGATGATATGTGATGATAAAATTTGGCTAAGCATCCCAAAGGTTAAGTTCATTTCCTGCATGTAAAACTTAACCAAGAAAAAGAGACTTTTTATGCTCACCGAAGGGTAAGCATATAGTCGCCGCTTTGTCCGTCCATCCGTCTGTCCGCTTTTCTTGTCCGGGACCTAACTTTGAAACAACAAGAGGTATGAACCCGAAACTTAGTAGGTAGATAGATCTTATTGAGTAGGTATACAGTGCACAAGAACCGTAACTCTGCCTTGCCTTATTTTTGAATCATTGCCCGTTGTTTAGTCTTATTACTTTGGGTAGTCTTATATCAAGTTTACTCATATTTATTTGATTGCCCCCTTTTAGGGGCTGCTTAAGCTTAAAATAGAAATACCTTTAAACATCTATTTCTACAGAACTAATACAGAACTAATACAGAACTTACTTTGTCTGTAGCATTCTTAGGTAATATTTATTCAAGTTTGCTCATATTAATTTGATTGATCCCCTTTAGGGGTCTCCAGAGCTAAAATAGAAAAAAAAACTTTAAACATCTTCTTCTACAGAACTAATTGATGGATGATCACCACACTTTGTTTGTAGGATTCGTGGGTAGTATTTTATCATATTTGATCATATTAATTTGATTGCCCCTTTTAGGGGCAACTAAACCTAAAAATAGAAGAAAAAAACATTAAAACACCAATTTCTACAGAACTAATTGATGGATGTTCACCAAACTTTGTCTTTAAATAGCATTGTTAGGTACTTTGTTATCAAATTGCTCATATTTATTCGATAAGCGCCTTAAATTACGGGCAACTAAAGCTAAAAATAGAAAAACCTTTGAACGCCTTTTCCTACTGAAATACTTGGTACATGATCACGAAACTTTGTAGCATTCTAAGGAAGTTTTTTTTTTTATCAAAATTGCTCATATTAATTTGATTGGCCCCATTTAAACTTAAGCTTAAATGCCCAAGGTCATGGCATTTCTTCAAAGTATTGTGTAAACATATTCTATGCTCAAATTTAATATTAGAAATTATTGACAATGTATAATTTTCAACACTGGAAAGCTGTGAGAGACTCAGGGCCATCATGGCCCTCTTGTTTAATTTTCTGGAGCTATTTTTCAAAGTGTCAAGAGTATATATATATAACATATAGATAAAATAATAATGTTTAAGAAATAACAAACTCTATGTATATTCGGAAGCGCTTTCAATGCTTTCTTCGCATATCTTCAGCCGAATTTTTAATAAACAATAAACATATAATTCTAACACGACTCGCATTTTTCCCAATTGAACATAGAAGAACCGAAAGTGTGTGTTATTATGCTATAAAATCACTGTAAGACGTTCTATATTTAGACATGTGACGTAATCATAATACACGTGACGTAACCACTAAAAATGTGACGCGCTGACAATAAGTACGGAAAAAAATCAGGCGCAATTTAGCTAAATATCAGGTAAGGCAGCATTTATTTGTTGATGTCGTGTTAGAATCGAAATAATATATCCAAATATAAAAAGCGGGAACGTTAAATGATAACGTATTTCCCGGCAAACACAATATGATTATTAATACTGTAAAATTAAGATATGACGGACATTAAGCATAATCCGTACTGGGGTCCTACATTCTTACCGGACAATCAGTTTACCGAACAAAAGCTATTAATGCTGAATAGTACTTTATTTTTTGCTTCGATTCAAAAATCATACATTCTGAATTGTACACACTTTCTATTTCAAAGCAAAGGGACCCGGCACAGTACGGAATGCCGTTAGGGCCATCGCCTATGAATGTGTTGATCGGAAACGCGATAGTCGATAGTACGATGGTGAAAACGCGAAATCACGAAACTACGATGGTGAAAACGCGAAATTACGATGATGAGAACGCGAAAGTACGATGATGAAAACGCGACAGTACGATACTACGATGATGAAAACGCGATAAGCTATCGCGTTTCACCATCGTACTGTCGCGTTTTCACCATCGTAGTTTCGTGATTTCGCGTTTTCATTATCGCACTGTCGAGTATCGTGTTTCAGATCAAACCATTCATAGGCAATGGCCCTAACGGCATTCCGTAGCACAGTGTTTGGATAGTGTAAACAAGTAATCCTAGAAAAAAATATAGATTATATATAACATGTAAACTATATTTTTTTTCTAGAATTACTTTTTTACACTATTCCAACACTGTGCCGGGTCCCTATGGCCCGAATATGGAGACCCTTAATGGTTCTTTTTAGATAGGTTTTACTTTTAATTCTTTTCAACGTTACCTCAAGAGACAATCGTAACATATTTTAATAATAAAAGTAATTTTTAATTTAGTCTAAACAGTATCTCGTTGTTGTCTTTTACAAAGAAGTGCAAATTAAAAAACATATAAGCCCATGGGACGAAACTCTACAAGAAATGTAAATAAAACTGATTTTATGGCTTTTTTGTAAAATGCTACGTGATGACAAAACGGAAACTGTATGACAAAGAACAAAAGGACAGAATTCCATTTGAATATTAAAATGTTTCATGCGTTTACGGATCATGAAGGATCAATACGTAAATTGAGTTAATAGTTTTAATTTCAATTACATCCCATATATTGGCCTCTTCATAACAGGCATGGCTGCCGTGCAATTGTCTATTTCTAGTGACATACTGGGTTTTTCAAATATCTTAACCTTGCCATTTAATAGTGGTAGCTTCCTTGCTTGTTATCTAAAGATTAATTTCAATTCACGACTTCAAAAAATTTTGAAACACAATGTCCGGTAAATTGAGTTGTTTACACGATTTTTCCCTCTTATAATGTCCTACTTTAAAGACACATCGTCGCCTTATTCTAAAAATGTCCTAACTCCATTTTTACCAAAAATGAGATAACTGCACATTTATTTTAGTATTAGTTTGTTCTATCTCCAAAACAAAACTTGTGAAGATTTACGTCATACTTTTGTAGATATAGCGTCTGTATTTTGTTCTATGTCCAATGGAAAGCTTTGCTGTTAGCCTTTTTTCGTCGTATCTCCAACACATGTAACACTTTTAGGCTAATCTTTCGTGCCAGCCAATCAAGTTGAAAAATATATGTCATGTGACCTGAAGGGGCCTGACAATAAAATTGTTCTAACTCCAGTGATAACAAACAACAATCGTATCTAAAATCAGCCAGCTAACTAGGAAAGTAACAGTTAAAAAATGATTTCTGAAGCATGTAAGTAATATATTTTAGCTTTTATACGTTTTATAAGTGAATTTATATTTTGTATTAGTATTTGTTTCATAGTATTATCATTAATTTATATATATTTCTCAAAGTTTCACAATCACATAGTTTCGGATAACTATATTCGGATATTCGTATGAACTATTTGGAACTATTTGGAGTATCGAACATTGTTGTTGTTTAATTGTTAATGATAATATTGTGTCCATTTCAGGTCAGACTTACTTACATTATCAGACGTTGTCCTTTCAGAAATGTTGTCTCTTAGAACTTGTGACTGCAGTTAGCAGAACTTCCACAAAACTATGGAATTTTATATCAACAACATCAAGTCTGTGGGGAAGTTTTGACTTGCCATCAGTTTCAGATAAATCATTGTTTTAAGTCTTAAAATATTCACAAAATAAATAGATATTTAACATTCCAATGGGATCGGAATACCACTGTCTTGTCAAAACATAGATTTTAAGTTTGCTTGCGAGTTTCAGTATTCTCCGGGTCATCAATGATTATATTTATTAGATAATAGCAGAATTCTTAAAGCACAATACGACATGATCTAAAATGTTGCCGGCTCGGTTTGATTTAGCCTGTTCATGGAATGTCCAGTATCTACGTTGTGCGACAAAAACCAATATGGGAGATCGCAAAATTCACTGGATGTAAAATCTTGAAAACGACGATTTTGCAATCTTGAAAGATTGTTAAGAACTTGAGCAGATATTTTTTCATACGTTGATATTAAACCACAAACACTACTTGAGACTTTGAATGCATGTGGTATTGACTTTAATTGTGTGAATTAAAAAGAATTATTGGTAACATTTTAACATTGATAGAAACGATGGCAAATGTAAACTATGTATATATAACTCTATTGAATCAGAATACCACTTCCTTTTATGTTGTCCAATTTTACTGTTATAAGATCCAAATATTTAGGAAACATTTCATGGCCTACTATACAAAAATTTTCGACTATATTGTCCACTAATAACAAAAAGCTTATTCTTAAATGTGCTCACTATGTTCATAATGCATTTAAGCTGTGGCAACAGTCTCTTGAAGATGTAACTGCTTCTTAATTAGTTTCATTCTTGTTCTCTTTTGTTATATATTGTATGATGTAAATGTTTGTAACTATTTAACTTTTGGCCATATTTTCATGATACTCTGTTAATGGCCAAAGGTAATGTTTATTTGCCGATTTGCCAATAAAAATGAAATGAAATGAAATGGTAATATAATTTATATCTGTATCATTTAATTACAATATTAGAGATGGTTACAATCATTTCATTTTTCATAATGGTTCAAAATATGTCAGTTTGTTTTAGCAAGTTCATTGATTAAAAATTTTGTAAAATGTTTGTTTTTCTTTTTTTATGGCACAATTTTATATTGTTATTATTGAGAAAGGCCTATGTTGGAGATCACGTGAATGAATTTACACTTTGACATAGTAATTTACGAAGATAAAGTGATTCAGTGTCAGCGGTTCAACCACTCTGGCTGAAAATGTTCTTTAGAATGTAAAAATCTACTAATATTCTATAGTAAAATTATTACTCTTAAAAAATGCTAACTCAAAAAGTATTTACAATTTAAGCCTTACTTTGTCATATCTCCGCAAACTCATTTTTAGAGTAATTTTTTAATCTAAAAATAAACATTTTTGGTCTATCTCCAAATTTTTTTTTTAATTTTTACAATTACTGCAAAATATAAAGGTATATAACAAAGTGCTTTCATCACATGTTGACATCTATAATACCAATCCAGAAGTCCACACTGTTAGGAGTTATTAAATAAAAGTTACAACGTCTTGAACCTTTAACCCCCTTTTCCCAAAAAAGAGGAAATTGTAGATACACCATTTTTAGAATAGGGCGACGACATTTCTACGGTCAAATGTTCAATTTCATGTTTGATAAAGAAATGTTTACGAGCATAAAGAACCCAAAATTATTTGGGTAAAATTCCATTCTTTTTTAAAAAAACTTCATATTTTGTCCAATAATATGTAGGACCATAGTACAATCTGGCAGCGAATTAATATGACATTTATTGAAGGGAGGTAATAAAATTCACAAGTTAATGATTTTATGGCCACAAATTGTATGGTTATTAACAATTTTTACTGAATAAATATTGGTTAATAAACGAACAATTGGACTGAATAAAATCGCAAGCGTTTCTTTCATAATTAAAAATGAAGAAATTGTAATAAATATGATGTACTTATATATAAATACCTTGTTTAACAATTATCACCATTGGGGGCCTCCGTGGCTAAGTGGTTAAGGTCGCTGACTTGAGATCACAGGTCCCTCACCGCTGTACGTTCGATTCTCACTCGGGTCGAAATCTTTCATGTGAGGAAGCCATCCAGCTGGCTTACGGAAGGTCGGTGGTTCTACCCAGGTTCCCGCTCGTGTCTGAAATAATGCCCAGAGGGGCATCTGGGGTCTTCCTCCACCAATAAAGCTGGAAAAAAAATCGACTAAAAATCTCGGCGGGACGCTCTAGGATGGCTCGATTTGAGTGTACGGTCGCCCATATGGGCTTTCCGGCGGCGGCCTTAAATAAACGCATTAAAAAAAATTCCACTGAGCATTTAGCTGTGGTTTTAATAATTTAATTATAAGTTTTTCTTTTTCTTCTCTAAAATTGTCACTTTCGTTTAATATCTTATATAGAGGGAAAATGTTAAATTTACCTCCTGAACATTTATGTAAACATATATATGCTCATTCATCATAAATTAAGCTGGCAATTGTTGTTCGATGTCAGTTAGAAAGAAAATGTTCGGAACCCTTTCCGGGAAATACAGTTTTTGCAGCATAAGATAACACAAAATATATTTCATGTAACTTCTATAGTAAAAGAAAGTGGCATTACATTCAGTGATTAATCTTTATTGAAATATTTCATCATTTTCTAAAGTTGAAATCAGTAATTTACATTTTTTACTTTATTTGTGATAGTTCGATTCAACTATACACATCAAACAAATTGTGCTGTAAGCAAATATTTGTTCAGTATATTTCACTAACATACGCCTTTCGCATTACAGTTAAAAAACAACACAATTCACATAAGCCAGGGAGACATAGTGTCACTTCTTGAGAATAGAAGCAAGGCGTTAACCGAACTTGACGAAAAAACAGCAGAATCATTGCGTAAACTTGACGAGAAAGCATTGGCTGTTCAAAAAGAAGTTAAGAATATCGCTTTAGCTGCAAAGCGAACAGTTTCTATGAAGAAAAGGGTTGCCATATCTAAAATAAACACAGCCGAGAAACAAGCAAAACGGAAGATTGATGATGGTATATCTGAAATTGAAAAATCTGTAAAAAAGGCAAAAAAAAGAATTGTGAGAGAAAAGGTTCGTATTCAATACCTCATATCAACTGTGTTGTCAAGATCTACTAGGCAATGCTACATTACAAATATCTATGATTTTGGCAAAGCATTGCTCTACATGAAGTTTTAAATGTATTTTATTTTCTTTTATAAGTTTATATACACTAAGTACCCGAATTTAGACCAAAGATAATGTTTTATATTATTATTGTCATTGTAGTTACCAAAAAGAAGATTTAAGACTTTATATACAAGTCTATGTAAAGTTAACGACCTCTAAGACGGGGCAATTTAGAAATAAATTCAGTAGAAGTCACACACATTGCTGTTTTACTAAAGATGACACACATCTTATGTTTGTCTATATAAACTAAGTGACTTTAGAGGGACCACAGCCTTGATCAAGTTTGACAAAAGGGACATAATTTATATAACTTTTGTAAAGGACCACAAGGTAGAGCTACAGACTATCTAATCTTTTTAGATTATTGGCATTGTATCTTATGAGAGGATTTTTTTAGATTTCATTGTTATGTTCTTTTAAAAGATTTTGTGACCTTATTCAAAAAAATACATAAACAATTATCCATAATATTACATTTTTATCTCTTTTTATTTTTACAGGGGTTGCAAAGCCGAAGGAGGAAAGTTCAAGGTAAATAAATTTATCTTTTATAATTTTAAATAATAACTTGATGTTTTCTTCTTAAGTTATATCTATTAAGATAATGAGATCTAAAAGTTACTTTAATGGTTATGGCTATCACGTACTATGCTGGTACTAACAGAACTGTAAATGATTTAGCTGAGTTTGAGTATAATGTAAAAAGGAAACATCATTATTTGTATGTTGATCAGAAGCCTGTTTAAATAGTAAAATGTGACGTAACATTGTCAAGCTTGCTGAAACTGAGTGAGGTTTTATATAACAACTAGAGTCTAAAAACTCTTATTTTTATTGAAAGAGAACAATAAATATCTTAACAAATTGATAATTGCCCAAAATCAAATTCATGAATCATAGATTTAGAAAATTGTCAAAATCGATGTACTGCTGAATTAGTTTAAAAGAATACAAACAAAGAATATTAAAAGTTATATTCATTAATTATTGCAAAGTATTTTGTTTAAACATCCGCCAGAGAAAATACAAATATATTATTCATATATAAACTATCCTACTCTTCTATGAAAAATTAAGATTTTAAAGCGGGCGCCGAGATGTCCTTTCCGAAATCAAGAAAATACTTTTCTTTTACACATATGTGCAATCTTTAATAAGGCATTGTTCAGATATACTTGAAGCTTATGGTCTTAAATTCATATAAGTGTGGTTTTAAAGACGGTTATAGGGGCGTTAGGGATGTTGCATTTATTCATTATCTCTCATGTACATACTCATTCAAACCGAGCCTGTAATTTTCATGTACTTTTGTTGTGATTAATGCTTCCGAGGGATCACTTTGCTTCCAGATTTTTATACTTCACAACATCAGGTTTCAAGTGCTGTGTGGCAGCTGTACGTACAAAGTTGCCCCGTTTTTCACTTCAGTATTATAATATTTTTCTGGTCCTTCGGGATCATTGATGCCAGCATTATTAAGTGTTGAGAATTGAGTACCGCTCAAGCCGGTGCTAGAGGGCATGTTGGATGTTGCACTTATTTATTATCTCTCAAGTACAGACTCAATCAAACCGAGTCTGCAATTTCCATGTAAATAATGCTTTCGAGTAATCACTTTGTTTCCAGATTTCAGATAAAAAACTTTGAAACAAAAAATTTAATAGTTCTAGTTAAGTATTTTTTTTTTTTTTTTATTTGATAAAATAGTTATAAAAATTGATCAAGAAATAAAAAAAATAAGTAGGGGCAACGTTTTTTTTTCTGAATTTCGGAGAGTAGTTTTCAGAAGGTAACCTGACTTGGCAACGAAAAATTAAATACGTCTAATTAATTTTCATTTAATGCAACTTTCCGGTGTTAACAGTTTTATGTAAATTGGCTAACTTGTTATCCAATCGCTACACTGAGATAATACATAGTCACTGGTTGACCTGGTTTGCACAAAAGAACACGTGGTTATGTTTGTGAGCAGTTGACCTAGCAATGAATGGAAAAGGTGTGGCTAAAGGTTCACAGAAAGTTTATGAAGTAATCTTTCATGTGATACCAAAATTGATTACAAATAAAAAATGTTAGAAGGGGCGCCGTGAGTTCATTGTTTATTGAAACATAGTGGAGAGTGTCCAGAAGTTCGTAAATATTCAGTGAAAGAAATGCAGGACGTCATGCTTGACTTAAAATAGTTTAAATTTGTGAATCTACATTAATTTTGTCATTTTTTTCACTTTTAGCTCACCTGTCACTGATCTTTTGTGATGGCAATTAAAGTAAGAAAAAAAAACTTCAAAAATCAAAAACCTAATCCAAATAATGAGCTAGAGCTTAGATATGTAACACAAAATAGCTTCAAGTGGCTCTCTACAAAGTTTGTTAACAAAAAGCCCTGGGGTCAAAAGTGGCGCGCCCAAGGCTCATTGATTTTCCTTATATGCATATTATACATGTAGTATAAACAAAACAAGATGTTTTTCTTTCAAACTATAAATAAAGCTTACATGTTTTGGTATGAAAACATAGCAATCATTAACATCAATGACAACCACTAACTTGCCATAAAAATCAGTGACTTTCATAGCAACCAGCGAATTTACATAGCAACCATTAACTTTTCCATTCCAACCATCGACTTCCATAGCATCAATTGACTTTCCATAACAATATAGACGTTCATAGCAACCAGTGACTTTCTAACTGCAACCATTGACTTCTATAGCAACAAGTAACTTTCAATGGCAACAATATACTTTCAAAGAAACTAGTGACAGCCCAAAGCAACCAAAGACTCTTGTAGCAACCATTGACTTTTCATAGCAACAATACACTTCTTGAGCACCTAACGACTTTTCGTAGCATCCAGTACCTTGTCATCGCAACATTGGACTTTCCATACAAACAAGTAACATATTTTGCAACCATTTAATTTCAAAAGTAACCACTGAATTTCCATAGCAACCACTGACTTTCATAACAATCATAGTCTTCCATAGCAACCGGTGACTTTCTGCAACAACCTTGTGTTTTCATAGCAAATAGTGACTTCAAATAGCAATTAGTGATTCTCATGGCACATTAATTGTCCATAGCATCCAATAGGTTTCCATAGCAATCATTGACTTTCAATAGCAAACATTGACTTCATTAGCAACCAGACACTTTCCATAGCATCAATTGACTTTCATTAGAACCAGTGACTTCCATAGCAAACAATGAGTCACATAGCAACCATTAACTTTCAGTGGAAACTGATGACTCACATAGCAACTGTTTACTTTCCATAACAGCAGATGGCTTTCATAACAACCAGTGACTACATAGCAGTAATTATTTTTGCAATAGAAACAAGTGACTTCCATGGCAAACATTGTTTATTTTACATAGCAGCCAGTGGCCAGTGACTTTCAGACTATAACAACAAGTGTCTCTTCTATTGAATTTCATAGCTCAGTCACTTTGGAGATCACTTATTTTGTTTAGAAACCAATGACTTGTTTAGTAACTATTGTTTTCCCTTAGCAATAGCAACCAATAATGTTTTTTCACGTGCACTAATGACTAATTCAGATACAATTATGCACTTTATGTTATCATTGTAAGATTTAGATAATAGATCTATATCTGTTTTTGTTTACAATATTACTTGTGCCTTGTCATTAAAATTATTTAGGTGAGCGATATAAGGGTCATCATGGCCCTCTTGTTCATAATCCCAACTCTAACACTCCACGTTTTGTCACTATAGACAAAGAAGAAAAAAGCGGTGTTAAATTGCCAATAAACACTGGTTAGGGACTACTTGTATATGCGGCTGTAATGTTTTCATCCTCCATTATATAGTTTACATAGCCTTTTAAAGCAATTTATTTATATTTTCTCTTCATAAAATACCGAAATAATATCTCACATACACTAACACCACATATGTGATCCATATCAGTTAATAAATATTTTGACAAAACGGCGCCAATTCGTAAGCAGCGTAACATTTGACGTCATACACCTCATTCATAAACGCTGACGTCATTTCATACATACACGAATGATAAATCGGACACTGATGTAAACACAATACACGGTGGTAGGGCGTTTACAACAACTTTTCCGCGCAACGTCAAAATATCATACTTCTGCCCGTCCTGGACAAAATAGATATTGCGGGCTAATCGAATTGTAGGAAATAGCTTATAAAATATCTTACTGTTAGACAATGCAAACATTCTTCAACGTTTTAATTATTTCATCGAATTTTTGAAACATTTCATCGTTAATCTAGCACAACATAATTCGCAGAACATCACATATTTCGAAGAAATAGTGTTTACAAAAGGTCATGTCGACCTCATCAGGACTTGTACTTATGCTTTAACGACGATGTGTTTTTGCTATGACCTGACGAGCCCGTGTAATGGTTAAGCATAAAATAATGTTCCACACAAAAGAGTGTGTTTCCATTGTAAATTTTTGGGAATATGTGATGCAAAATGTCTAACTGAGATGCCGCACAACACGGAATTCTAACACCGCATTTTTATTCCGTTTGACTGAAAATATCTGGCTTTGTTTTCCTTCAAATTAAATGACACATTCGATGGAATGAATAATTCGATGATTTTACATTGTTTTAGGTAAATTATCATCTGTTTTCTTGTCGTATGCAGTCTTGACATCCGTTTTGTATGACAGAAAGATACGGTGTCTCGGTCAGAAGTATGGTATTTTGACGTTGCGCGGAAAAGTTGTGGTAAACGCCTTATCACCATGCAATACAATTCATTCTAAGACGTAAGATTTTATTGTTGAAAACTTTTTTCTTATTATTTCTTTTGTTTAATAAGTCTATATATTAGCAACAGTAGTATGCGAAAATCGAACAGCGTTATAAAAAAAATCGGCACTGGAAGCTATTTCTGCTTGAAAAAAAACAACAGTGATCTTCCTTATTTTATCGTGTTAGAATCGAAAAAAATATTGGTCTTAGCGCTGTTTAACTGCTATTTAACACCGGTTTTGTCGTTTTGATGCGAAAGAAATAACCCCTCAGGCCTACGGCCTTGGTGGTCAATGCATACGCGTCAAAACTCGAAACCGGTTTTAAATAGCCGATAAACACCGCTAAGACAGGTATTATTTCTTCATAAAACAAAGTCTGCAATTTTCATGTAGTTTTGTATCTGAACACACTGCATCAATCAATAAATAGAGGATATTGAATGGGTGTAAGTTCAATACTGAATTTATTGCACGAGTTGAATAAAATTATATTATGCGAGCCTCTGTCTCTTTGAAATTTTAAAACATCAACATATTTCAACTTTATACAAAGTAGAAATGTTATGTTTTAAACTCTACACACTAAAGGAGGCCACAATATGAATATATATTAATATATATTTAAAAAACTGGCAGGGTTTATTTTTTCTTTAAGAAAATGGAATTAAAGCTTTAAGGAGTACGATATGTATTTTATATATAGATATTTTGGACTCTGAAAATGAAAACGATGCTATATGTGGTTATATGGCAATTTGATATAATTATTTGGACTCTGAAAATGAAAATAAAAATTTGGCAACATGTTGTAAGATATAGAGGATATTTGTTTAGTTCAGTGTAAGATCGGAATATATTTCACCTAGTGAGCACCAAAAGGTGGCGCAGCCACGAGTGAAATATGAACTTTTGGTGTTCACGAGGTGAAATATATTTCGATCTTACATTAAACTAAACAAATTTTCTTTTTATTATATGCAAAGAAACGTTTAAAAAGACATTTTAACCTAGTACTAGTTGAAAATGGCGCCAAATAATAATACAACCTGACGTCATTTACGACGTCACGTCATTAAGTTGGTTTCAAGTACTGTGAACGCTTGTATTTCACTGAAACAACATAACGGGCTCAAATATTCAAAACAGTGAAATTATCAGTTTTTATGAAATTATCAGTTTTTATTTCACTGATATATTTCTATAAACCACCGAAAAGCATGTAATAAATGCATTTTATAAGCATAATTTGGACTCTGGAAACAGACACGAGAATAAATTGATAAAATTCGATCCGATAATGATTGTTTTTGATCATCTCGTGTTTCAGCTAAGTTAACAGCTATATCATATAAGGTGTGAAGTAAGTGAACATATTAATACATAACGCCTAGAAAAGACAGGGGCACTCGTTTTGTCTTTAAGAGAAAAGAACATGTACATTAGAAACAGGAAGTTTAATACATGCACTCAAAAAAGGTTAATACATGCAAGCAAAAAACAAGACTATATATATAGTTAAGAATGGATAAGTTTTGATAAGCAGATTATTCAGATAAGTGACACAATCATAAACCTTCTTATTTCTCAATATATTTCAGAATTATTGTCGTTTTCAATTATGATGAATGAGTACGTATTATAGCTGACTAAATTTAATTATTGTGTTAGACTTTTCGACAGCGATTGTCGTCCGTGATTAATTATGTGTTCAATGGATATGAATAACTGTTTGTAAGCCATTTATTTATAAACTATTTTAAGGTATATTTTGCAGATGTCGTGGTGGGTATCCATGAGATATGTCAGAGTTATTATTTCGAGAGTTTGTTTAAAACGAAAGCATTAAATTTATTTTAGGTTTATACAGAGTAAATTCAGTGTTATATCAAGCCTTCGGTTATATGTTAATAAACATTTATTTCAAGGCTATTGTAGATATAATAAATCTTTAAAAAAATCTTGTTTTAAAATTAAAGAAACAATGTCTCGAATTATATTGATTAACACTAGTGTTACAATTCTTCACCTGTAACCGGCCGTGATCCGCGTGGTAAACAACAAAGCACACCACCAGTCAAACTCCTCACACTGATTACCTCCCTTGGCAGAATTGTAATCACTGCCTTCACAGACGTCACATGATGATGAAAGTCACATGACGTAACGTCGAAATTCAAATGTAGATATCGACCGTTACATAGATAGAGGATATTGAATGAGTGTAAGTTCAGTACTGAATTTAAACGAGTTGAATAAAATTATATTATGCGAGCCTCTGGCGAGCATAATATTATTTTATTCAACGAGTGCAATAAATTCAGAAATGAACTTACACGAATTTAATATTCTATTTATCATATACCCAAAATAAAGACCGTTTTAAGTGAAATAAGAGTCATTTTTCATTGACGCGCCTATAGTATAACGCTAACATTTAGCGCGTCTTTACACTATGTTCGTATAACGCTAATGACGTCACGTCAAAATATATGCACGGCCGCGCAATACCATATTTACGGAGTCGCAAAATCGGCACGGGTGTGTGATAAAAAATCTAACGTCATTTTTCTCTTTCTGTTTTTAACTTTTTGTACCTACGTCCGTTATATTTTATCAAAAAATTATCAAAAGTATACAAATAAATGAAAAATAAATTAAAAAGCTAAAAAATATAAATATCCAAATATTGATATTTCAATGTTTGTGATGGCAGAGATCTCTGTACTGATAAGGGGAGATCACTGCGTAGGAGATTGACCACCAGCGTTACCGTTATATTATTAATATTATTGTTCAAGGTACATCATGCCTCAGAAATCCATATATTTTTAATTCTTAAGAAATGTCAAACATATGTTTAGAGCATGTTAGATGTTTTACAGCTGAACAAGCAATAATGTGTCGTAAAGGCAGAAAAGTGTAAATAAGTAGAATTTGAATTTTATACAAAATATATATTCACTATGATAATAAGCAAATTACCAACAGAGCTTGAGATACAAAAGACATTTCATGCATGTGGCAGATGAGTATGTTTTTTTTAAACTGTAACAATATGCCAAAGTTTTTGAGAAATAAACATGTTAGCACTGCTGACGCATAATGTGCCTTTAAAACAGAGGAACAATAAAAGATCAGATAATCGAAATATACACACGTCTGATCTTTTTTTACCGTGAGACAGAACCTGGACGCAAAAAACCACAGTTTTCATAACCTCAGATCCCCTTTCGAAGGTCCATTTTATTTAGTTGCGCCCATTGTTTTCTCATTTAGGGCACACGCATTCTCTACTTGGGGACCATACGCCGTTTTTCATGGAATGGCACTACTGTTTCACATTTGATGTCCATTATTATCGCCGTAAGAAAACATCTGCGGATGTTTCTATATTCAAAATTTCACCATTTTCGTGTTTAAATGTTCATTTCTGCTTAAGCCTGTGCTAGGGGCGTGGACGGTAACTTGCACTTTCCAGTACCGTCCATGAACAGGCTCAATCAAACCGAGCCTGCAACATTCAATTTTGCCGTGTTGGACTTTCTATATGGATTTTGTTTTTCTCTATTTTATATTGCAAATGTTTTCTTTGAAAAAATTCAATTTAAAAGGGGTTATAATTGGCATGATTAAAAGATGAAAACAATTTTACTTTTTCTACTCTTCGGAGCCTGGTATTATATCATGAGTCCTTGGTGTCGTTTCAAGCTGTAATATTCAATTTAATTATGTATTTCATTTTCAATAGCGAATAGATTAATTTGATAGTTTGTCTGTTTGATTGGTTGCGAAACACCACCAACATTGGTCCGAAAGCTAGCTGGTTAGCTTCCGTACATGAAATAATCCAAAGTCCCTGACGGGATTTAAACCCAGAGCGGTTAGAGGCAAGTGGTTTGACATAAACGAATGCATTAGATGGCGAAAAAGTGACGTCATAGACTTTTCTCAATATTAAAAATTTCAAATCTGAAATCTATATCCTAATATTATGCTAAAAAAGATAGAACAGTAGAATCTACTTTAATGGTTATACTTATATGCACGACATTTCTCGAAACTCGAAACAAACCCCAAGCGCACAACTTTACATGCTGTAATAAAGAAAGTTGACTCTATCTTAAGGACTTTCAGATTTACATATGAACGTAAGCACGTGCGCGTGCACGGACGAACATGCAAGGACACCTCTAAATACCTCCCTTTCAGTCCTAGAATGGAGGCACAGGTGCTTGAAACAAACTTTTTAAAGTTTTATATTGGCTATATACAATAATAATAAGATATATACATATATAGACCGGTTATGTAAAATATTTGATTATGTGACTAGCGCCTGTGGATGGAGGCATAAAATTCTTCCCTTCTAACAATGTAATTAAAATAAACTGTTCCTTTTTACATTTTTAGTTTCAAACTTTGAACAATTTCCTGTGGTTAAACTTGGCAGTGTATCAAAAGATATTTGAGCCGTGTCACGACAAAACCAACATAGTGGGTTTGCGACCAGCATGGATCCAGACCAGCCTGCGCATCCGCGCAGTCTGATCATAATCCATGCTGTTCGCTATCAGTTTCTCTACTTGTTATAGGATCTGTAAGCGAACAGCATGGATCCTGATCAGACTGCGCGGATGCGCAGGCTGGTCTGGATCCATGCTGGTCGCAAACCCATTATGTTGGTTTTGTCATGATGCGGCTCATTTCTTGTTTCTACGTCAGGTGAACTATTTTTAGATTGAGATGTTTATTACAGTTAGTCAGTGCAAGGGTTCCTTCGGTGCATTGATATAGTAAAGACAGCAGCAGGCTGCTCAAAAAATTATTTATGATTTACAAAACTTTAAGATGTAGACTGAATTGATTAAAAAATCAAGTGAGGTGCTCTGCAAATACAGCAAATAGGTATTAAAAACATGTTTTGTTTTGTTTGAGTTTAAGTTCAGTTCTAATTAGAGAATTTTGTGTTCGTCTGCTTCGTTAGTTACTGTACAGTAGCAGACGACCCGTGTGTTCTATTTATCTTACTAAGTCTACATGTTCATATTAGGGAGAACTTTATTTAATTTACAAAATGTAGATCTATCTAGATTAATGATATTTTGTCTTTTTCAGTGCATTTTAAACTGTGACACTACAAATCGCCAGTATAGTAGAGCTACAAAAAATATAAAAGCATTAAAAATTGTGTTCATATACTTTAATGACATTGTATAGTAGATCTATAGTTTATATTTATAAATTAATAATGCGAGAATTATTTCTATTTCAGAACTAAAAGATGAACTTATAACATGGTACAACACCAATCAGAGTACAGTTTATCTTTCACCACTCACAGATGCTTTCCCTACCCCTCTAGCCGGGTTCTACATTATGCCAGAAATTGACATACAGACTTATCTGCCAGGCGGTAGGAAAGAAGCAACTAGAGTCAAGTCATTACAGGACCTGTTTACATCTGGTAGAAAAGTTCCACGGGAAATATATTTATCAGCTGTCGCTGGATTTGGGAAAACAGCATTTTCAAAATATCTCGCTATAACATGGTGTCAAGCTCATAAAAAGGATGAAAATTACAAGCATTTTAAAGAAGAAGAATTAGAGGCTTTATCTGGCTTTGAGTTTTTATTTCTAGTGCTATTGAGAGATTCAGCTAAAGTCTGTGATGTTGACGACATGATTGAACAACAAGTCATACAATATCTTCCGTGCTCATCTTCATTGCCGAAAGGACTATTAAAGGACATTCTACGTGATGAAAAATGTCTTGTTATATTAGATGGACTAGATGAATGGTTACATCCTGAAAACGAGTGTACAAGACTTCCTAAAAGTATTCCACATCGATATGCACGTGAAAAGTCTGTAATTTTAACAACGACCCGGCCATGGAAGCTTGGAGTCTCAAACTTAAAGACAAGTCAAATGGACAAAATAATAGAGCTAGTTGAACTAAATGAAGATAATGCATGGCAGTTTAAGCTTAATGCACTGAAAATGTTGAATGTAAACCTTCAAGATGGTAAACTGAAAAATGAAGTGTGTACATTTGAAGAATCAATCAGTGACCATGACCTTGAAGATATGGAATACACCCCTCTCCTGTTACTCTATCTTATATGCTTATGGGTTGAAAAAATTCCAATAGGAAATTCTGCAGTAGAATTATATACAGGCATTATTCAGCTCCTTCTATCTAGAACAGAAAAATTACATGGAAAGTTTCATTCATCATATGTAACATCCCCTAGTAATGTTCCTGAATGTTTCAGAAGACATCAACATTTCTGTAGTTACTACACGTTTCTGGTGACCATTGGGAAACTAGCTTTTTATACATTGTTCAGTAAGAAAAAAGAGCACACATTAGTTTTTGATAAAAATGTTGCAGAAAAATATCTAAACCAAGAAGATTTGAAATCAAGCTGTCTATCAGGAATATTATCAGAAAGTAAAGTGAAAACATTAATAAATGAAAGTTTTAAAATATCATTTTCACATAAAACAGTGCAGGAATACTTTTCAGCAATATTTATAAGTTTTCAAAATACAAGTGAAGTTCAAAAAATCATCTTTGAAGAGTGCAACTGCTTACAAAATATTCTAGACATGTCAAAAGTGTTTGGATTTATTAGTTACATGAACCCTAAATTAATGTCTACAATATCCAGTGATTTGATGCCTGTGATAAACAATGATGAAAAAACAAGCAAATACAGAACTTTGACAGGTTATGATTACATGTACATTGATCCATTACAAGACATACAAGACATGTACATTTGTTGTTCCAAAGAAAGCCAGGAAAACAAAGACCTCAAATTGTGTTTACAAGATTTCTTCATTAATGAAAAATGTCAACAAGAAAACTACTTCAAACAATTACAACATTTGTGTCACCAAAATAAAGAAAATATAAAATCAATAATGATAGAAAATGAAGGTGTTTGTAGTCTACAAGAAATTATCAGTTTGTTAACACTCTCTGACCTTCCACATATAGAGAAATTATTCTATAGAGGTGAAATTGTAGAAGAGGAAATAATGAGCTTGTTATTGAACCCTTTAAAATGTTTAACTGTGATATCAAGTAAATGGGAAAATCATAACTTTGTAGGAAAACGTTGCCAGCTGTCTGCAGAGATAAATGGAGGACTGGTAAAATTACAACACCTGGAGTGTTTATTTATAAACTGTTTCACTATGACCCATGAGGTAATGGAGGCATTGTTAAATTTCCTCACTAGTAAAAAATCAATGAAAGAAATAACATTGAGCAATTTATACTGTAGTGATCATGATACTTCATGTAGGGGATTCAACCTTGACCTGTCTCAACATTCACAACTAAGATGTTTAGGATTGATGTATATACCTGTGTCACAATTAAACATGGATGTATCATTGTTAGAGGATTGTAAGGTAGGTGAATTATATAAACCTGGTGTTATGTCATCTTATCTCAGTCAACTACCAGCAGCCAGTAAACTACAAAAATTTCAGTGTGGTGATCTAGAATCTTCCAGTGACATAGAAACAATGTTACAAACATTATCATTGTTAT
The DNA here is from genome assembly GCF_026571515.1 of Ruditapes philippinarum. NCBI lineage: Eukaryota > Metazoa > Mollusca > Bivalvia > Venerida > Veneridae > Ruditapes > Ruditapes philippinarum. The sequence goes on along the minus strand of NW_026852335.1, from coordinate 70,714 downwards.
ATCATGTGAAAGCTGTTAGGTTGGGTAGAATCAATCTAGGTAAAAGATCATTAACACTGTCACCTCAAATGATCAATATTGAACGTGTTCACTTGGGTTATATAACAATGTCTTGTTCAGTGTTACATGATCTTATTACTGTTATAAACAAACTACCACATACAGTGACAGTATATATACAAGGTTGTGATATAAAACCAGAAACAGAATTTGAAAACTTTAAAACATTTATAAAACAATCAAACAAGTTTGTGGTCACCGGTGATGGCCCCATGAAATCTGGTGTGTATGTGTTTGCGTTTAAAACAACAACAAGTACTGAGTAACCTTAAATGAACTTGGGAGAAACAATTTATAAATAGATAATGAGACAAATGACAGGTGAAATAGACATCTTTTTTTATTTTTAATCAGAAATTTACTGCAGGGCATAGATAAGGAAACATTTTAAAATGTGTACATATAAATAGACAACTTGGATTATCTTCTGGAAGTGTTAAGGATGGACTGATGTTTCTTTATATAAAAAGTAAGTTATTTATATTATTTTATATTTTCTGAATTTCTATGGATTTTTATTTTGAACTTGGCACATTTTAATGCAACAACATTAAGTTATTTTTAGCTCACCTGTCACAAAGTGACAGGGTGAGCTTTTGTGATCGCTTTTCGTCCGGCGTCCGTCCGTCCGTCCGTCGTCCGTCCGTCCGTCCGTCCGTAAACTTTTTCTTTAAATGACATCTCCTCATAAACCACTGAGCCAATTTCATCCAAACTTCACAGGAATGTTCCTTTGGAGGTCACCTTTAAAAATTGTTCAAAGAATTTAATTCCATGCAGAACTCTGGTTGCCATGGCAACCAAAAGAAAAAACTTTAAATATCTTCTTTTAAAAAAACATAAGAGCTAGAGCTTAGATATTTGGCATGAAACATCTTCTAGTGAGTGTCTACCAAGTTTGTTCAAATAAAAGCCCTGGGGTCAAAATTGGCCCCGCCCCTGGGGGTCATTGATTTTCCCTATATGCATATAGTAAAAACTTAAAAAATCTTCTTTTAAAGAACCGTAAGAGCTAGAGCTTAGATATTTGGCATGAAACATCTTCTAGTGAATGTCTACCAAGTTTGTTCAAATAAAAGCCCTGGGGTCAAAATTGGCCCCGACCCAGGGGGTCATTGATTTTCCCTATATGCATATTGTAAAAACTTAAAAAATCTTCTTTTAAAGAACCATAAGAGCTAGAGCTTAGATATTTGGCATGAAACATCTTCTAGTGAATGTCTACCAAGTTTGTTCAAATAAAAGCCCTGGGGTTAAAATTGACTCTGCCCCAGGGGGTCATAGTTTTTTCCTATATGCATATAGTTAAAACTTAAAAAATCTTCTTTTAAAGAACCCAAAGAGCTAGAGCTAAGATATTTAGCATGAAACATCTTCTAATGAGTGTCTACCAAGTTTGTTCAAATAAAAGCTCTGGGGTCAAAATTGGCCCCGCCCCAGGGGGTCATTGATTTTCCCTGTATGCATATAGTAAAAACTTAAAAAATCTTCTTTTAAAGAACTCAAAGAGCTATCTGAGCTAAGATATTTAGCATGAAACATGTTCTAATGGGTGTCTACCAAGTATGTTCAAATAAAAGCCCTGGGGTCAAAACTGGCCCCGCCCGGGGGGGGGGGGGGCATTGATTTTCCTTATATGTGTATACATAGCAAAAACTTAAAAATCTTCTTTGGAAAAACCCAAATAGCTAGAGTTTAGATATTAAGCATGAAACATCTTTAAGTAAATATCTACAAAGTTTGTTAAAATAAACGCCCGGGGGTCAAAACTGGCCCTGCCCCAGGGGTGACATTGTTTTTAACTATATGTGTATAGTATAAACTTTAAAAATCTTCTTTTAAAAATGCCAATGAGCTAGAACTTAGATGTTTAGCATGAAACATCTTCTTATGGGTGTCTACCAAGTCTGTTCAAATAAACAAATAAAAGCCCTTGGGTAAAAATTGGCCCGGGGGCGGGGGGCCTATATACAGGTGAGCGACCTCAGGGCCATCATGGCCCTCTTGTTTAAAGTCTACTGTACAGGACTATAATATATTTTCATAATATTAAACTAAGTCATAGCTAGACTATGTATTTATTCTTCAGTTTGTTTGAATCACTGTCAAACTTTATATAAAGGAGTAATATTTTATTTAAGGTTGACCATTGTTAATGCATGCATAATACCTCAACTTTAAAGAGTAATCAAATAGGCTTGGAATTAGTTGTCAACTGCATTGAAATTGATAGATAGATTTTTTTTTTGTTAGCTCACCTTCACAAAGTGACATGGTGAGCTTTTGTGATCGCTTTTCATCAGGCGTCCATCCCTAAAATTAACTTTTATTGTGCCCCCACTTTAGTGGCAGGCATTTAGATCTACCCTTGTCTGTCCGTTCTTCCGTCCATTCACTTGTGTCACACGTAACTCAAAAAGTATTTGACCTAGAGTCATGAAACTTTACAGGAATGTAAATCAGCATGTGTAGTTGCGCACCTGGGTATTTTCGTATGGATATAATAGGGGTAAGGAAATTTAGACATGGGTCGAAAACACAGGTTTAGTGCTTTTAAATTGTGGCTAACCAACTAGGTTTAATAAGGGTTATGTTACATTCTCATGTATAGACATTACCCTGGCCTCCCCCAAAATTTCAGCTTCTTTGACAGTGGGTGTAGTTGATGATAATATGGGATTTGACCACTTCCCTTATAATATTTATTTCGCTTAACGCAAAATAATGGTGACACTTTAATTTATTTATTAAAATAATTAACTGTTACTAAGATCCCAGTAGTAGATATAACATAAAAAGTCATGACAGGTCTTTAAAGTAATATCCTACTCCTCTTCCTCTCTGACATTAATTTGTAGATTTTAATATTTGTACACCTATACCTTCTACTTAAAACATAGGTTTTTAGCTCGACTATTCGATAAGAATAAGTAGAGCTATTGTAGTCACCCGAGCGTCCGCGTTGGCGTCAGCGTAACCACTTATGTTAAAGTTTTTGTAATAGTTCAAATATTTTCAAAGTCCATTGACATATATGGCTTTGAAACTTTGCACACTTGTTCACCATCATGACCCCAACCTGTAAACAGGAGGAGGTAACTGTATCAAGCACTTTTTTTTATTATCAAGCACTAAGAATAGTCGAGCGTTGCTGTCCCACCGACAGCTCTTGTTATGGGACCCAGTTTGTATACTAAAGTCTCTGACGGCACTGGTTTTTTTTCTAGACTTATAAAATATTAATAAGCTCGAACCGTATCAGATAACTTCTTCCAATTTTGCATTTAAATATCAATTGATAACCTAAAAACACAGTATAACAACTCAGTTAATAGCTATTTCATTTTAAACACATGTATAATAATCACATCTGGTATCAAACAAATAGATATTTAAGATTCCTATGAAAATCAGTGAAATATCTATAAATTGACATAATTTGACCCAATAAAACCCTAAATAAAACTAAAATGGAAATGAAACATCTATATTATTATTTAACAACAATTAACAAACATCATTAAGGGTCTAAACAAAAAAATCCCCATCAAGTTCTGTGGTTTACTAAAATAAGTTCTAGTTATTTTCCTATATAGTATACCAACTTTAAGATAAATACATGTAGTCAATTTAACAATAAATAAGGAAAAATTACTCTAATTTAACCTCCCCCACAAGAAAATCTTCGTTATTTACAAATTTCATATAGTAATATTAATTAAGAGCAAGCTTTCACTGAATACATAAATGAAACACTATCAATTTTCATTGGAAATTAAAAAAGATATGGCCATTTCCCTATGATATATAAATCTAATATTACACATAATGGCTATGCATAGTACAAGGGAAGTAACTCAGAAATATGGACCAATACTGATTTTTCAATAGGCAAACTGAATTTACTTAATAAATAGCTCTATAAACATAATATGGTTCCAATAAGATTTATTTTGAGTATAAATTAGCTAGTTTTCATAAGTATAACATAATACCTGTTAATAATATGGAAAATAAGAAGATTTGTAGCTATTAAAGGAAAATTACTTGTAATAGTATGAGTTGTCCTCCCGCCCCCCCCCCCGCTTAAATATTTGTGGTTTGTTTGATACCACTCTGTAAACTTACTGAAACTAGATACTTATGATCATATGGAAAGTATTGCAATTGATTTGTTATGTTAATTAGTGGTAAAATGCCCTAAAATGACTATAATAAAGGAATTTCTATATATAAAACACCAATTATAATATATCAAAGGGGAAACTTACACTGATTTATATGAAAAATACTGAACTCTGCTATAAAATAATTACGAGCCTTGGTTGCCAGACCATAATTCAAACTTTAAATATCTACTAATAACCATAATTTTTCCATAAGACTTAAAAAACTTAATTATTTGTAATGCTTTATTATTCTAAATCAAAACTGTTTGGGTTTAATAATTCTACATACATATTAGAGACATGTTAAGACAGATATAACTTGTATAAAGGTACATATATTAATTTTCCACTACTCTTTTAGTATAAAAACATTAATAAACCCTGTGATAGTGTACACAGGTGTTCAATACGGCCCCTATTAGAGGAGTTTGTTAATTCAAGTTGATTTTAATCCTATATTATTCTAAATTAGAAAATGTTTTGGTCTTATAAATTAACATATTAAAGACATGTCAAGACAGATATAACATGTCACATTATAGTTACACTTACCAAATTTTTGTATGTGGTAACTTAATGCTATATATACACTGATAGCATTATAACAGTCTATGGGAGACAGCTCCATCTGATCAAGCTACATATATATAGTAGCTATATGTATTTTCACAATTAACTGCCAAGGGGTGTTGCTATTATGACTCTGTTGTTTTTTGTATAGCAATTAAGAGTACCTTTAAATATTGTAATAGTGTACAGTTCAGATACTTTTTAATGTAAATTACTCTATTGTTTCTTTAATTTATGTAATTAAATTTTAATAGTGGTCCTAAAAAGTGGCCGTGAAACTCTGAGATAACTATTTATTGTTTATTTATATACATTTTTAGCTCGACTATTTGCAGAATAATCGAGCTAATGCAGTCACCCATTTGTCGGCGTCGATGTCCCTGTGGTTAAGTTTTTGCATGCAAGCTGGTATCTCCATAACTACTGATGGGAATGGATTGAAACTTCACACACTAAGTCTTGTTCTCTGTGATTATCTCATATGATAGGCACAAGTCCCATAACTCTGATTTACTTCTTTGCATAATTATGCCCCTTTTTCGACTTAGAAATTCTTGGTAAAGTTTTTGCGTGCAAGCTGGTATCTCCATAACTACTGAAGGGAATGGATTGAAACTTCACACACTTGTTCTCTGTGATTATCTTACATGATTTGTACAAGTCCCATATCTCTGATGTGCTTTTTTGCATAATTATGCCCCTTTTTCAATTTAAAAATTCTTGGTTAAGTTTTTGCGTGCAAGCTGGTATCTCCAAAAATTACTGAAGGGAATGGATTGAAACTTCACACACTTGTTCTCTGTGATTATCTGACATGATTGGCACAAGTCCCATAACTCTGATTTGCTTTTTTGCATAATTATGCCCCTTTTTCGACTTAGAAATTCTTGGTTTAGTTTTGGCGTGCAAGCTGTCATCTCTATAACTACTGAAGGGAAAGGCTTGAAACTACTCACACTTGTTCTTTGTGATTATCTAACATGATTGGCGCAAGTCCAATAACTCTGATGTGCATTTTTTACATAATTATGCCCCTTTTTCAACTTAGAAATTCTTTGTTAAGTTTTTGCATGCAAGCTGGTATCTCCATAACTACTGAAGGTAATGGATTGAAACTTCACACACTTGTTCTCTGTGATTATCTTACATGATTAGAATAAGTCCCATAACTCTGATTTGCTTTTTGCATAATTATGCCCCTTTTTCTACTTATAAATTTTGGTTAAGCAAATATCTCCATTAAACTACTGAAGGGTTTGTGCCTTTTTTGAACAATTTTATGCATTTTATTATAATAAAGCAGTGATTAACTCGATAAAACATCTTAATAACAAGCCTTTGTACCTTTTTGGACAATTTTATGTATTCATATAGGTAAGTATTATTATACTCAATGAAATACTCTTGTGAGAACTTTTCGAATAGTCGAGCGTTACTGTCCTCCGACAGTTCTTGCTAATGTATTTTAATTTTAATACATATCTTCTTAAATGCTGACTGTCATCAAGTTTTATCATCCCTAGTACATGATCATTAACAATTGGGTTGTGGCTACATGATACCTACAATGTATATTATTAAAAGACTCCATTTTTTAGCTCACCTGTCACAAAGTGACAGGGTGAGCTTTTGTGATCGGTTTTCGTCCGGCGTCCGTCCGGCGTCCGTCAGTAAACTTTTGCTTTAAATGAAATCTCCTCATAAACCACTGAGCCAATTTCATCCAAACTTCAAAGGAATGTTCCTTTGGTGGTCACCTTTAAAAATTGTTCAAAGAATTTAATTCCATGCAGAACTCTGGTTGCCATGGCAACCGAAAGAAAAATCTTTAAATATCTTCTTTTAAACAACCCTAAGAGCTAGAGCTTAGATATTTGGTATGAAACATCTTCTAATGAGTGTCTACCAAGTTTATTCAAATAAAAGCCCTGGGGTAAAAATTGGCCCTGCCCAAGGGGGTCATTGATTTTCCCTATATGCATATAGTAAAAATTTAAAAAATCTTCTTTTAAAGAACCCAAAGAGCTAGAGCTAAGATATTTGGCATGAAACATCTTCTAGTGAGTGTCTACCAATTTTGTTCAAATAAAAGCCCTGGGGTGAAGATTGGCCCGCCCCAGGGGGTCATTTATTTTCCCTATATGCATATAGTAAAAACTTATTATTTAATTACTTAATATTATTTTAAAGAACCCAAAGAGTTAGAGCTAAGATATTTAACATGAAACATGTTCTAATAAGTGTCTATAGTGCATATAGTAAAAACTTAAAAAATCTTCTTTTAAAGAACTGTAAGAGCTAGAGCTTAGATATTTAGCATCAAACATGTTCTAATAGGTGTCTACCAAGTTTGTTCAAATGAAAGCCCTGGGGTCAAAATTGGCCCCGCCCCGGGGGTCATTGATTTCCTTATATGTGTATAGCAAAAACTTTAAAAAATCTTCTTTGAAAAAACCCAAATAGCTAGAGTTAAGATATTAAGCATGAAACATCTTTTAGTGTGTGTCTACAAAGTTTGTTCAAATAAAAGACCTGGGGTCAAAATTGGCCCCAGGGGTGTCATTGTTTTTAACTATATGTGTATAGTAAAAACTTTTTAAAAAATCTTCTTTTAAAAAGCCCAATGAGCTAGAGCTTAGATGTTTAGCATGATCTTCTTATGGGTGTCTACCAAGTTTGTGCAAATAAAAGCCCTTGGGTTAAATTGGCCCTGCAACGTTGGGGGATGGGGGTTGGGGGAGCCTATATTCAGGTGAGCGACCTCAGGGCCATCATGGCCCTCTTGTTACTCTTTCTTATATGGGGTACAATCTATAACATACCATATGTTGATATTGAGACCTTGTTTAACTAAAAATTGGAGCAATGGCTATATGGGGCTCAATCAAATATGAATTCGTCTATTATTTGTTATCAAGAGGACTTCATCACATTAAAGCTGTCTATATTTCTATAATTTAAATTAAGCATTATTATAGCATTATATATTTTTCAAGATTATGTGTAAAACACACATTCAATGATTCAATAAAATGCATTTCTTTTTTTAATGTTAGCAAAGACTCCATATCAGATTGTACCTTTATATACATTTTTAGCTCGACTTTTTTTTTTGAAAAAAAAATAGAGGTATTGCTACAGTCAGGTCGGCGTTGCCGTTGCCGTCCGAAAACTTGTACCTGGATCATAACTTTTTTATTTCTTTGTGTATTGTCTTCATACTTGGCCACAACAACCCTTGGGACAAGACCTTTCAGTAGACCACACTAACCTTGACCTTCATCCATAAATGACCTTGACCTTCAAGGTTAAAAGTCCAATTTTTGCTTGTTCATGCTGTTATTGGCTGTAACTTTGTTATTTTTGAATGGATTGTCTTCAAACTTGAACATAATAATCTTTAAGGATATCCCTTAAAAATAACCAGCCAGACCTTGACCTTCACTCATAAATGACCTTGACTTTGAAGGTCAAATTATTGAAATTTTCATTTTTTTGGCTTTTATTGGCTGTAAGTTTTGTTATTTTTGAATGGATTGTCCTGAAACTTGAACATAATAATCTTCAAAGATTACTGTTAAAGATATACCGGAAGACCTTGACCTTCACACATTAATGACATTGTCTTTGAAGGTCAAATTATTGAAATTTTCATTGTTTTGGCGGTCACTGACTGTAACTTTGCTATTATTGAAGGGATCAACTTCATATTATTAGAGAACATTCTTAAGGACCAGACCTTGTTGTTTATCAAACCCAACTTTGCTTGGGCTCTTAAATGACCTTGACCTTGAAGGTTAAATTACTGAATTTTCTCAGATTTGTGCAGTAAATGACCATATTTAAATATTTATTGGTGTGTGTGTGTCTATATATATATATTTACAACAACAACAACAATAACTAAAATTGTGTCATTGTTTCTATTTATAGAATTGCGTCATTGTTTCTATTTATAGAATTGCGTCATTGTTTCTATTTAGAGAAATTGGGTCATTGTTTTTTTGGGTTTTTTTTATAGAAATGCGTCATTGTTTCTATTTTTAGAGATTGCATCATTTTTTCTATTTTTAGAAATTGCATCATAATTTCTATTTTTAGAAATTGCATCATTTTTTTCTATTTTTAGATATTGCGTCATAATTTCTATTTTTAGTATTTTTAGAGATTGCATCATTTTTTCTATTTTTAGAAATTGGAAATGTCATAATTTCTATTTTTAGAAATTGCATCATTGGTGCTATTTTTAGAAATTGTGTCATAATTTCTATTTTTATAAATTGCGTCGTAATTTCTATTTTTAGAAATTGCGTCATTGGTTCTATTTTTAGATATTGCGTCATTTTTTCTATTTTTAGAAATTGCGTCATAATTTCTATTTTTAGTATTTTTAGAGATTGCATCATTTTTGCTATTTTTAGAAATTGCGTCATAATTTCTGTTTTTAGAAATTGCATCATTGGTGCTATTTTTAGAATTTGCGTCATTGTTGCTATTTTTAGAAAATTGTCATATTTGTCTGACATGTTTAATATTGATAGAGACATTTTTTCTGTCTTTCAGATCTTCCAGACTTCATTGTTTAACAGAAGATAAATATCCAAGATGTTACACACAAGATCTATGAGGTAATTCTGACAAACCTGAAAAAGAAGTATCATACACATTATAACCTCACAGTTTCACAAACCACAATGGGAAGAAATTTCATGTGACATTTCACTTGTCTTATGTAAAAAGTTAGATTTAGCAAAGAACACTAAGTATTGTTAAGACTGGATGGTCATTTACAAGTGTACAGTACATATTTTCAAATACCTCGCTAATTAGGAATTATATATGATTCATACCTGTTATAAATTGTTACCTACCTCAATTTTTGAAACAGTTTATGCTGTATTGTAATTTAGCTGTTAAAATGTTTGTGCAGTTGTATATTTATTATTATAAATGCTCATCACCTGAACCATATGTAAGAAAAAACACAAGCACCACTATTTCAATAATTATCTCCTCTAAAATTTCTTTTTAAAAAGTTACTTTTTACTAAAACTTCTTTTTCTTGCATAGCAGACTGGCGTTTCCGTGAGTTTTACCCATGCCGGAAATTTCATCTGGCATGGGGGTGCCAGATAAGTCGCGTGCCAAACAACGTCATTTTAGCGCACTTTATAAATGAACCGCGTTAAAATGACGTCGTTTTAGAAGGGAAATATGTGCTTAGGATGACGTCATTTCGCCGTTGTTATTTAAGTTGTAAGTTCATACGCTATTGTAAGAAAATAGTTATGGATGAAATGACTTTAATTTCCATGAACATATATCATATTGAGGTAAATCATTTAAGATATGAAATAATATGGCAGAATATGCAAGAAAAAATATCTAACATATGTTTGCGGTTCGGACCGGAATATCCGTCCCTCAGGAACCCGCCCAATGGGCGGGTCCCCTCGGGACGGATATTCCGGTCTGAACCGCAACATATGACAGATATTATTATTCTTGCATAGCAGACTGGCGTTTCCGTGAGTTTTACCCATACCGGAAATTATCTGGCATGGGGGTGCCAGATAAGTCGCATGCCAAACAACAACGTCATTTTAGCGCACTTTATGAATAAACCGCGTTAAAATGACGTTGTTTTAGAAGGGAAATATGTGCTTAGGATGACGTCATTTTGCCGTTGTTATTTAAGTTGTAAGTTCATATGCTATTGTAAGAAAATAGTTATGGATGAAATGACTAATTTCCATGAACATATATCATATTGGTGTAAATATGAAATAATATGTCAGAATATGCAAGAAAAAATATCTGACATATGTTTGCGGTTCGAAACGGAATATCCGTCCCTCAGGAACCCGCCAATGGGCGGTAACTCGGCAAGGCTCGTTACCACCCAATGGGCGGGTCCCCTGGGGACGGATATTCCGGTCCGAACCGCAACATATGACAGATATTATTATTGTGTCACCTCTGAAGAGTAAGTGGCCACATATAGGAATCATCGGCTTTTGAACGGTTCGATGGTTTTCGTCGCAGTTATAGCCCTTTAATGATTTGTATGCTCCTTAAAGGGTGGCCATATAGTCGCCGCTTCGTCCATCCGCTTTTCCTGTCCGGCACATATATCTGATATAACAAGAGGTATCGCCATGAGAATTTGTAGGTCGATAAATCTCTTTGGGTATATGTGCAGTGCACAAGAACCGTAACTTTGCCTTGCCTAATTTTTGAGTTATTGCCCTTTGTTCATTTTTACACTTTGAATTTTGTCCGAAACATAAAAATTTATTAAAAAAATAATAACAGGTATCAACATGAAACTTTGTAGGTAGATAAATATAATATTAATTAGAAGTGTAGTGCAAAAGAGCCGTAATTCTGCCTTGCCTAATGTTGGAGTTATTGCCCTTTTTATTTAAACTTACAATCTTCAAGTTAGGAAAATGTTCTTTAACGCATACATTCTTCCTCATTTAGACTATTGTTGCACTATTTGGGGTAATTGCAGTAAGAAGCTCTTAAATGACATGTATAAATTTCAAAAACGTGCAGCAAGAATAATACTTGATAAAGATTTTGATGCGCCTACTGATGAGTTATTTTCTGAATTAAACTGGATGAAATTCTCTGATAGAGTGAATTATAAAAAGGCCATTTTAGTATACAAGTCCTTCTCCCTGATTATATGCGAAATCTTTTTACAAATACAGAAAATAAATCATTAAGATCATAATTATGAACAAAGACTTCTTTTAGTCCCCAAACCAAGAATTGAATTCTGCAGAAAATTCCATTAGAATTCTATCATATTCAGGCTCAAAATTTTGGAACTCCCTCCCTTTAAACATAAGAAATTCTTCCAACATACAAACATTCAAAACTTAATATCTTAAATGGTGGTTCTCTGGTGGGCACCCAATAATCTAGCTATGTTTTAATGTCACATATATGTCTCATAAAATGTACAATTTCATACATTCAAATGTTTGTATTCATTGTCTTATTGCATTTTTCAATTACTCTACTTTTCTATGTTGTATAACTTGTATACAGTAAACTCCGCTTATAACGAACTCATTGGGACATTCATAATCTGTTCCTCATATCCGGAGTTCCTTGTAAGCATATAGCGAATTAGTTCCTTGTATCAGGAGTTTTTATAGAGAACAGATTTACATATAACGAACTGATTGTTTACCATTGTCCGCCATTTTGAAGAGCATTAATTTGATTAAGAAATATTAGTCATATATTTCTATTTTAGACACAATACCCGAGAGCGTACTTTTTGGAATTTAAATAATTGCTATTCCAGTTTAAGATTTACTCCCTATGTCAATTTCTCATAAAATATAATATTTTGTTTCTAAACTCTTTTCGTTTTCTTTCCATGATTGAGAATAAACAAGATTTTGAATATCTTCTATTATTATTTAAGGGTGACTTTTACTTATGGAAGATAATGATTTCTTTTCATTTAAATTAAGCGTACATTGCAGATTGCAAGCATGCGTAATTATGTTGAAAACCGATTATAAATTATTATAGTTATTTTACTTGAGCAAAACTATTGACGAAAAGAAATAAATAACCGCTAAAAATATCCTAAATAGAAAACTATACAAATTCATTTTAATAGATGTATTGAAGTACATACAACTATAAACGGTACATTCGGCCGAGTTTTAATCCGTGCCAATGAAAATGAAAGTCTATGTACGGATAGCCAATATTTTGGAGTTCGTTATAAAAGTGTAATTTTCTGTACTTTTAACTAGATTGGGACTAAGAAATGAGTTCATTATAAGCGATAATTCCTTATAACCGTGTTCGCTATAACCATATATTTTTATATTAAATAAAGAAGGGCAAAATTCGGGCCAAACTAAATTGTTCCCTATATGAGTTAGGTACCACAAGCCAAAATTTGAAATAAATTGGAGTAATAAGTGTTATATATCATTGGAAAGATAATTTCAATACAAACTTAAAGATATGGTCTGTTTTCAAATTTGATCGAAAAAATCAAGAGTTATCTCCCCTTGAAATTTTCAGATTTTCATATTTTTCTGCCATTTTTTGTCTAAGTTTCATACAGTTATAATTTAACTGAAATTTAAACTTTTTACTTATTTTCCACTACAGCTATACTTACAGAGTTTAATATATTCATATTGTTTGGATGTCCGGATTTTTCAGTTTAAAAACAGAGGCATTATGACCACTTTGCGGTGAATATAAACAATAGATGGTTTTATGATTTTTCAAAATGTAAACTATGTTTTTTTACATGCTCTAGTTATAAGATTACATTGATAAATATCAAATTACCTTGTACTTTTATGTTGTCTTACAAGAAAATGTGATGGCTGAAAGGTTGAATGACAATTATAAATTTGCAAAATTATGCATCCTGTTTAACTTAGTATTTTGCTTTGCTTTACCTTTCTGTTAGTCAAATTTTTCAGAAGTTATCAAAGTTATTCGCTTCAGACTTGTTCACTTTAAAAATATGTCACTATTTCAGAAGGGGTGGCAATCCTAAAATAAATTTATTTTTACAAAGTCCCTTGTTTACTTTTTTGTGTTTAGGATTGTGAAATTTCATGATTTGTTAAATTTTAAATTGGAATGCATTTTTAAGCACAATTATAAATTTTCTAATAATTATTATTAAACAAGTGACAAAATGCTCAAACAAAATTTCCATGTAATGACAGAATTAATAAATAACTTACTTCGTCTAAATTCAGATTTTTTAAAATAATGAAAAAAGAACTACAAGCATACTAAATTAATTATGCAGAATTTATTAAAAGGAAGTAAATGTGATAAGTAGTTGTTATGCAAATACTTCAGTTGTTTCCCTTCTTTTGTCATTAAACGTTTGGTTTATTTTTTTTAATAAATTTAATTATAAAAGAAATTGTGATAATGTTAGGTAAAGCTAAAGAAATTATTGAGCATCATTTATATTCAAATGCTTTAAAAGTAATTCCCTGTCTTTTTAGTCATTCTCAATTTTTGTTTCAGCTACATTTTGTTTATGTGATGATGATATGTCATTTATTTATCATATGTTGTATTTGTACATTTGTTATATGGTGATCAGATCTTTATGCTTTGTTCTGATATTATTTTTGTTTGAAACAAATGAACATGTTAAAATATTTGTTTCTGAAATTAACGCTATATATATGAATATATATATCGCTATATATATATATGAATATATATATTTTTTTTTAATTGTACAATAATTATGATAAGAACCATTTAAAAAAAATAAAATGCTATTGATAAAAGTTAGTGTTTGTTTTACTATAATGTTTGATACACCAACTCAAATACACATGCATGTGCATCCGCACACGTACACACACACACACATCGATTTGAGGTTGTGCCATAGCTCACTTGGTTAGACCAATGACTGTTACTCCTGAGGTTCCGGGTTCGATCCTATGTAACACCCTTGGGATTTTTCAGAGACACTTTCAGTGTTTTCCACCTACCTAGAGGTTAACTGGTAAGAAACCCAGGTAATCCTCACATGTATCAAGACGGACTCCGTGGTCGAGGGGTTAGAATTGATTACTTCTAATCCAGTTACCTCTCTGGCGTGGGTTCGATCACCGGGAGATGCTTTGGTAGTTAAGCATGGAGGAAAGAGGTCTAGTACTGGTGTAACTCTCCAGGAACAATGGTTAGGAAACTACCCATCTATATGACTGAAATACTGTTGGGAAAAGGCATAAAGTGAAACAAAAAAACTCGTTGGGAAAAGGCGTAAATTGAAACAAACAAACTCGCATGTATCAGTGCTATACACTGGGCATGTAAAAGAACCGAGGGATCTATTCAATAAGAGCTAAGGACTGATTCCCGGACTTATCTCATAGCTGTCTCTAGAGTCTGCTGAGTTAAGGACCCTACTGGAAATAAGTGCTTGCACTTTCATAGGTTATCGTTGACCGCCCGGTCTAAAGAAAATCAATCAATCAATTTATTGTTTGATTTTTTTTTTTCACAATTACAGGATATTGGATTTTATAGTATTTCTGAAACATGCTTTTCTGCATAATTTACCTGTAATTTAACCAATTTTGTGACTGGAATATTAAAAGAATCAACTGTTTAGCTCACCTGAGCTGGCAGGGTGAACATTTAGGATAATTGAATTTTGCTGGTCTGTCGTCTGTTGTCCGTCCACTTATAGTTCATTTACAATCTAATGTTTATATTTTTACATCAATTGTTTCTATTAACTTGGTCAAAATGTTTTTCCATGTTTCTCGCATGAAAAGCTAGGTCACTGGAGCATAAAATAGAAATCTCTTATTAACACTCTTGAGGCTACTGTTTTGGACATTCAGACAGTCATAAAAGTTGATCTTTAGTTCTAGTTCAAATATGGGCTATATTGAGTCAAAATATTTAACTACGGAATGAAGCGAATAGCTCTCATATGTAAGCTCAGATGGCGGACTGACTGAGGCCATTCCTATAATCCGCTGAGCATAATGAGTAAATTTAAGTGCAACTGTCAGACTAAATTGGAAGTAAATCTGCCAGGTGGTTTCAGAGAAGAAGATGAATGTTGACGCATGATGACAGGGCATCCCCCTTTGATACTAATAGCTCACCCTGAACCTTCGGTTTTGGTGAGCTAAAAAAAAGGTCAACATAAAAATTGAATATGTTTTCTTTAATAAATACACAAAATTATGTGTACAGCTCTACCATTACTTTTAGTAGTCTGAATCTAGTCTACCTTTCAGACTAAAACCTATTTATGATGAGTATTTTCCTATAGCGTACCTTAATGGTTCTGTACACATTTTTATAGCCAAAGCATTACACAGCAACAATATAGATTGATAAGGAACAATATTTACTCAATGTTTATTCACAAAATTTGATGCAAAACAATATGTTTCATACAATATCTTACACTTAATTCTTCAATTCTTCTTTAATTCAGGTTACTGAAAGTTTATTTGAAAATCCTCTTATATCTATATTATGTCTAAAACTGTGAAGAGGAAATTATGTCAATAAACCACATTAAAAGTTCAAAAGCAATGCATTAAAATAATAAGTGGCTTTGTTTCATAATAATCCTGTACGACATATCTTAGTAACAAGTTATTTCCCTAATTCTCTAGCCTTCACCATCTCCTGACTTCCGTACATGTCTTCCCTTTCTTTAAACTGACCTTGTGTTGGTACATAATACCATCCTGTAAATGAAATAATGAACATTAAATGTATATTAAATATCAGTTAATACACTTGGTTTCTATACAAAATGTATATTAAATATCAATTAATACACTTGGTTTCTATATAACAAAGTTGAAAACAGTTTTAACTTATTACGAGTGTCACATGACCAATATTGAGTTTGTGGCGCGGGGCCTAAAAACTCATAATCATAATCGGCCCCCTTAACAACAGAATGTGCAAAAACTGACAAAATGACGTCACATATATTAATTATTAAGTCTAACATCATTTTTTACATCATTCTCGTACAAAACTCGTAGGACTGATGAGCATGGCATAATAAAGGAATGTATACATGCCATTTGCCATCAAACAAGAGCTGTTGGTCGGTAGGACAGCAACGCTTGACTATTCTTAGTGCTTGATAGTAGAAAAAGCCTTGAATAAGGTTAAATTTTCTCAGTAAAGAAAAAGGCAAAATTTTTATTTAAATCCATATAACAATTATAGGCATTGGAGAGAGTCCTATTATGCTCTCAATGAAGAGTATTAAATTTCAACATGTTTCAAAGCCTTATGTCAATGGACTTTGAAAATATTTGAGGTATTACAAAAACTTTAACGTAAAGTCTAACTCGAAAAAGAGGCATAATTCTGTCAAAATACTTGATAGAGTTACCTCCTCCTGTATATAGGTTGGGATCATAATGGTGAACAAATGTGAAAAGTTTCAAAGCAATATGTAAATGGACTTTGAAAATATTTGAGGTATTACAAAAACTTTTACGTAAATTCTAAGTCGAAAAAGGGGCATTATTCTGTCAAAATGCTTGATAGAGTTACCTCCTTGTGTTTCCAGGTTGGGGTCATGATGGTGAATAAGTGTGCAAAAATTCAAAGCCATATGTCAATGGACTATGAAAATATTTGAGGTATTACAAAAACTTGAACATAAGTGGTTACGCTGACGCCCATGCTCGTTAACGTGACATTGACACAATAGAGGTCATATGGCGACGTTCCAGCTTTACTGGTGGAGGAAGACCTCAAATGCCCTTCCGTGCATTATTTCAGGCACGAACGGGCACCTGAGTAGAACCATCGACGTTTCGTAAGCTAGCTGGATAGCTTCCCCACATAAAACAATCCAAAGTCCCTGCCGGGATTCGAACCCACAGCTGTGATGGGCAAGTGGTTTGACGTCAACATCCTTAACCACTCGGCCACGGAAATAACTAAGCAATAGGTACATTTCTGTGATATTTTTAAGTAAGGGAAGACGCACAATTATGTCAAACTTTCAGAGTCATGATACTTGACACAAACACAGATGCAGTGTAATTTTGCACTGTTATGTCATGTTTGTCCAGATATTAAACACTTCTATATTTTTTTTCTAAAAAGTTAAGGTAAAACTGAAGTGCCTACTCTTTGTTTAATAAAGAGCCATAACAGTAGGCCTCATACTTTATTGTTACAGAATGAATTCTATTGTCCTTTTTGTGTTCTTTTCACAGTGAGATGGCTCCCTATCCCTATTCTGTCATGCGGAATGGCAGACGGTGGGAAAATTTAAAGTTCACTCCAGTAAAATCCGAAGGAACTAACTAAAAACAGTGTTAAATCTTGTAAATAAAATTAAAATCAGACAATTAAGATAGACAATTACCTTTATTTTCAGGTTTCTCTTTTTGGAGACATCTTACCTCCATTTGCAGTATACTGAATTATACAAAATATATGTATATAAACACATTTTCAATACAATTAAATCTATTTGAATATTCAGACAATATGAAAACAACCTGTCAAAAAGAAGAATATAAAGTTGATGGTTTGACTGTCCTTCATGAATGACTTTATCAAACCAAGCATGAAATTTTCATGTAATTTTTTATAAATGCTTCCGAGGGATCACTGCTTTCCCAGACTTTACATATATTGTGGATCTTTAGCTGTAGAAAATTATTGACTCTAGATACACGATTCACTTATCAAAGCCATTATTGACTCTAGACACATGATTCATTTATCAAAGCCAATATTGACTATAGATACATGATTCACTTATCAAAGCCAATATTGACTCTAGACACATGATTCACTTATCAAAGCCAATATTGACTCTAGATACATGATTCACTTATCAAAGCCAATATTGACTCTAGATGCACTATTCACTTATCAAAGCCAATATTGACTCTAGACACATGATTCACTCATCAAAGCCAATATTGACTCTAGACACATGATTCACTTATCAAAGCCAATATTGACTCTAGACACATGATTCACTTATCAAAGCCAATATTGACTCTAGACACATGATTCACTTATCAAAGCCAATATTGACTCTAGACACATGATTCACTCATCAAAGCCAATATTGACTAGATACATGATTCACTTATCAAAGCCAATATTGACTCTAGATGCACTATTCACTTATCAAAGCCAATATTGACTCTAGACACATGATTCACTCATCAAAGCCAATATTGACTCTAGACACGTGATTCACTTATCAAAGTCAATATTGACTCTAGACACATGATTCACTTATCAAAGCCAATATTGTCTCTAGACACATGATTCACTCATCAAAGCCAATATTGACTCTAGATACATGATTCACTTATCAAAGCCAATATTGACTCTAGATGCACTATTCACTTATCAAAGCCAATATTGACTCTAGACATATGATTCACTCATCAAAGCCAATATTGACTCTAGACACATGATTCACTTATCAAAGCCAATATTGACTCGAGACACATGATTCACTTATCAAAGCCAATATTGACTCCAGACACATGATTCACTTATCAAAGCCAATATTGACTCTAGATACATGATTCACTTATCAAAGCCAATATTGACTCTAGACACATGATTCACTTATCAAAGCCAATATTGACTCTAGACACATGATTCACTTATCAAAGCCAATATTGACTCTAGACACATGATTCACTTATCAAAGCCAATATTGACTAGACACATGATTCACTAATCAAAGCCAATATTGACTCTAGACACATGATTCACTTATCAAAGCCAATATTGACTCTAGACACATGATTCACTAATCAAAGACAATATTGACTCTAGACACATGATTCACTTATCAAAGCCAATATTGACTCTAGACACATGATTCACTTATCAAAGCCAATATTGACTCTAGACACATGATTCACTTATCAAAGCCATTATTGACTCGAGACACATGATTCACTTATCAAAGCCATTATTGACTCGAGACACATGATTCACTCATCAAAGCCAATATTGACTCTAGACACATGATTCACTTATCAAAGCCAATATTGACTCTAGACACATAATTCCATTATCAAAGCCAATATTGACTCTATACACATGATTCACTTATCAAAGCCACATGATTCACTTATCAAAGCCATTATTGACTCTATACACATAATTCACTTATCGAAGCCATGATTGACTCTAGACACATAATTCACTTATCAAAGCCAATATTGACTCTAGACACATAATTCACTTATCAAAGCCATTAATGACTCGAGACACATGATTCACTTATCAAAGCCAATATTGACTAGACACATGATTCACTTACCAAAGCCAATATTGACTCTAGACACATGATTCACTTATCAAAGCCAATATTGACTCTAGACACATGATTCACTCATCAAAGCCATTATTGACTTGAGACACATGATTCACTTATCAAAGCCATTAATGACTCGAGACACATGATTCACTTATCAAAGCCATTAATGACTCTAGACACATAATTCACTTATCAAAGCCATTAATGACTCGAGACACATGATTCACTTATCAAAGCCAATATTGACTCTAGACACATGATTCACTCATCAAAGCCAATATTGACTCTAGACACATGATTCACTCATCAAAGCCAATATTGATTCTATGCACATGATTCACACATCAAAGCCAATATTGATTCTATACTCAATCACTCAATCACTATATTCAATATTGGCTTTGATGTGTGAATCATGTGTCTAGAGTCAATATTGGCTTTGATAAGTGAATCATGTCTAGACACATGATTCACATTGACATCACTTATCAATTCACTTGTCAAAGCCATTATTGACTCTAGACACATGATTCACTTATCAAAGCCAATATTGACTCTAGATGCATGATTCACGTTTGTGATTTGATTTTCTATCACATCTAGACAGTAAAGGTCATATGGCGATCTCAGGGGACTTTCATGCATTGTTTCAGGCACACACAGTCACCTGAGTAGAACCAATATGTTTTAATAGCTAGCTGGAAAGCTTCCTCACATTAAAATGACATCATATTAAATTCTTATTACACTAGTGTATTATCGTGTTATTAAATGACTTTATTACCCTCCTGTGCTTTGGTTAAATGTGATGAGTATATGTACACAACTTACGTAGATTTTCTTTTTTCATCTGCTTTATGAAGATAGTATAAAGTTCTTTCATGTTTCTTCTCAATAGGTTCAACTCCATATTTAGCCAGTAACCTTGTCAGTGGCAACTGGAAAAATAAATATATATCTTTACCTTTAACCTGTTCAACTGAAATGAACTTACCCTGCTTTGAACTTTTCATTTATACTTGAAGGGATTTTAATATAAAAATACAACAGTCCATAGGAGGAATATACCACTTACTTCATTTACCTGTAACAGTGGCATATTTACATTAATTTTAATATAAATATTTTATTTTAGTTTATAAAAAAAAACATACTATATATTATTCTAGATCTGCACATGCCAGTATAAAAAAATCATTAAAGAAATATAATGTAATAACTCCTGTGTATGTGTCAAAAGAAATCCATTTGTATACTTGTGATTACTATTTCAAACAGAGGATATGGTCTGTTACAGGGTACATTTTGTGTCCAGTCATCAAACAATGTATGTGGTTAATTCACCAATGACCTTTATTTGCATTGGCCTAACTTGGCATTATACCCTGTAACAGTCTATTTTAGGCCTTGACCTCCAAGTGTGACCTTGACCTTTGAGGTAAGGGTTTAGGTGTTGCGCATCACATGTCATCTTATAATTGTTAACAATTGTGCAAAATGAACCACTCACAAAATATACCCAAGAACAGACAATGTTAAGCTTTGGCACTCAAGTGTGACCTTGACATTGAAGGTAGAAGTCTGGATGTTGCTAATGACACATGGTCCCATTATTGTGAACATATTTGCTAAGTTATTTCAAATCCATTGAACAATAAAATAATTATAGACTGCACACAAAATATACCATTTAAAAGACCATGTTAAGATTTACAACTGTAACCTTTACCTTGGAGGTAGACTACTGGTTTTGCTCATGACACCTTGTCTTATTATTGTGAACATTTGTGCAACACAATTTCAAAATTCCTTGATCTTTGAAGAAGTTATGGACCTGACACAAAATATACCCTGTAACAGACTTTGTTAATATACGACCTCTTACTGTGACCTTGACATTGGAGGTAGGCGACTGGTTTTTGCTCAAGACACATTGTCTCAATATTGTAATTATTAGTGACAAAAATGATCAAAATCCCTTCATGGAAAAGAATGTTATGGACCAGACACCACATATACCCTCAAATAGACAATGTTGATTTTGAATGAGCAAGTGCGACCTTGACTCTGGAGATATGGATCCGGTTGTTGCACGTGACACGTTGTCTTATTAAAACAAGTTATTTCAAACGAAAAACATAAGTCTCCCAAAACTATGTATGGTCACTCATGTGAAATTTCATTAAAATCACACCAGTAGCTTGACCTGTGAAAGCCAGACAAGATTTTTCTATTTATAGCTCTGACCGTAATTTTGTGCAACAAAGCAGAACATGCCGGTGATGTGCACAACTAGGGATGGTACTGGTCACTACTGTTAAGTTTGGTTGAAATCCCACCAGTAGTTTGACCTGTGAAGGGCGGACAAGAATTTTCTATTTTTAGCTCTGGCGGCCATTTTGTGCAGCAAAGAATAACAGGCCAGTGATGTGCACAACTATGGATGGTACTGATCACTCCTGTAAAGTTTGGTTGAAATCCCACCAGTAGATTGACCTGTGAAGGGCGGACAAGATTTTTCTATTTTTTAGCTCTGGTGGCCATTTTGTGCAGCGAAGCAGAACGTGCTCTCGGGTAACTGTCTAGCGGAAACTCATCAGAGCCTCATTACCGCCGTAAACAGTCACCCTCGAGCTAGATATTCTGATCTGTACGGTAGCCGGTGTAAGATTCTTATACACTGTAATATTATTTTTGAGACTAAAAACAGTCTGTCTAATCTCAAATAAATAGATCTGTTTAATTGTAAGTAATTCACTTTTTTCCTGACACTGTCTATTTCAGTAAAATAAGGAACAAGTAATATGCAGAGCCTCAGGCCTTTCTAATGTAAGCAAAACACCATTTTCTGAGTCAGGTTTTTATAAAAATACAGGTTGGAGGTATTTAAACATGAAACATTAATTTTATTAAGACCTAAAATGACATCAGTTCCACAAAAAGCTTTTAAGCTTTTTTGCGATCTTAAACAGTTTTCAAAATGGTACAAAATTGGTATATAGATAAACCATCTTTTGCTTTTTGGTTCATGATTTAGATTTTATATGGAAGACAAAATACCAATTTCTTTGTGCTTTACTACTAAAAATCTAGAAACCATTTTAAAAACAATTGGCCAATGGGACTTATTGATGAGCGACATTTTTCCTCTTCTTCTATCCTGATAAGGTGTCTTTTCACCATTAACTTACTCTGTGGTACTAATTAACTTACTCTGTGGTACTAATTAACTTACTCTGTGGTACTAATTAACTTACTCTGTGGTACTAATTAACTAACTCTGTGGTACTAATTAACTTACTCTGTGGTACTAATCAACTTATTCTATGGTAATAATTAACTTACTTAATGGTACTAATCAACTTACTCTGTGGTGCTAATTAACTTACTCTGTGGTACTAATTAACTTACTCTGTGGTACTAATTTAATTTACTTTGTGGTACTAATCAACTTACTCTGTGGTAGTAATCAATATACTTTGTGGTACTAATTAACTAACTCTATGGTACTTATTTACTTACTCTGTGGTACTAATTAACTTACTCTGTGGTACTAATTAACTTACTCTGTGGTACTAATTAACTTACTCTGTGGTACTAATTAACTTACTCTGTGGTACTAATTAACTTACTCTGTGGTACTAATTAACTTACTCTGTGGTACTAATTAACTTACTCTGTGGTACTAATTAACTTACTCTGTGGTACTAATTAACTTACTCTGTGGTACTAATTAACTTACTCTGTGGTACTAATTAACTTACTCTGTGGTACTAATTAACTTACTCTGTGGTACTAATTAACTTACTCTGTGGTACTAATTAACTTACTCTGTGGTACTAATTTACTTACTCTGTGGTACTAATTAACTTACTCTGTGGTACTAATTAACTTACTCTGTGGTACTAATTAACTTACTCTGTGGTACTAATTAACTTACTCTGTGGTAATAATCAACTTACTCTGTGGTACTAATCAACTTACTCTGTGGTACTTATCAATATACTCTGTGGTACTAATTAATTAACTAATTAACATACTCTGTGGTACTAATTAACTTACTCTGTGGTACTAATTAATTTACTCTGTGGTACTAATTAACTTACTCTGTGTTACTAATTAACTAACTCTGTGATACTAATTAATTGTTGAAAATCCACAAACAGCTGCTATCACATTACAGTCGGATATAGACAGAATTTCATTATGGGCAGATACATGGCTTGTTTCATTTAATCCTTCTAAATCTGAGTCTTTATTAGTCTCTAGAAAGAGAAATCCAAATCAACACCCTGAACTACAAATGAATAATCAGACTATTACTGAAGTTTCCGACCACAAACATCTTGGAGTTTTAATTTCGAATAACTGCACATGGCACTCACATATAGATTATATATCAAATAAAGCATGGAGTAGGGTAACTATTATTAGAAAACTTAAATTCCGCCTAGATAGAAAATCACTAGAGACAATTTACGCTTCTAAGATACGTCCATTTCTTGTTAAATGGGGAAATGATACAAGTTGTGAATTAAACGAACTAAACAAAATCCAAAACGAAAGTGCTCGTATTGCTTCCGGATGTACACGACTTGTTTCACTCGAACATCTTTCAAATGAAATAAACTGGGAATCTCTCGAAGAAAGACGATATATTCATAGAATGATGCTGCTTTTTAAAATTCAAAACGGACTAGCTCCAGATTATCTTTCCTCAATAATCCCAACAACAACTAATGACAGGTACAACCTAAGAAATATTGACAACATTCCGGGTATATATGCCAGAACAACACTTTATTTTAACTCTTTTTTTCCGACTGCAATAAGGGAATGGAATAATCTTCCACACGACGTCCGTAACCTTCCAACTATCACATCATTTAAACAAAATTTGAAGACAAACATACGGCACACGCCTAAGTATTACTTGTCTGGTGAAAGAAAACTTCAAATTCTTCATACAAGACTTCGAACAAAGTGTAGTTCTCTAAACTACCATTTATTTTTGAAAAACATAACTGCATCACCTTTATGTCTTTGCGGCCAAATAGAAAATAACTTTCATTTCTTCTTCGAATGTACACAATTTGAAACAGCTCGACAAAAGTTACTTCGAAATTTAAATAACTTTGACATTGATTTAAATGTTCTACTTTTAGGCAACCCAGACCTTTCTGACCAAACTAATGACATAATTTTTTCACACGTACACACTTACATCCAAGAGACAAAAAGATTCATTTAACACCCAAACACTTAAACATTATATTCCTTATCTTTATACCTCATTATTAATCTTTCTCCTTTTTCACTACCTTTTCACCTTTCTGTGTTATTGTCAAATACTATTCTACTTTGTATGATAATATTTATTTGAATGTTAATTAAATCTATTGATATATTCATTCTAAATATGTATTCATCCTAAATTTATTCAATGGAACATACATGACATATACAATGTTTCTTAAAGCATTTGAATACATATCAATTTCTGTGTTTTCTTTTTCTCTAATATATTTTGTTTTCAAGATTTTTTTTCTATATTATATTCGTCTCAGATTATAAAATATGTAATTATTTAAGCGCCTATTACATGTCAATTACTCACTTAGGAGAAGAATTTCATAAGACATGTTGTCTTTCATTCTAATCCTGTTTTTTAAGAATATTTGAATTGCATCTGTATATTGTGAATTATAACATGTATATATATTCTGAGAAATAAAATATGTTTAAACTAACATACTCTGTGGTAATAATCAACTTACTCTGTGTTACTAATTAACTTACTCTGTGGTACATATTAACTTACTCTATGGTAATAATGAACTTACTCTGTGGTACTCGTGTGGTTCTGGAACATAACCCTCAGGTGTGTCTACCAACTGAGCAGGACCTGAAATTAAATAAGCCGTGTCACGACAAAACCAACATAGTGCGTTTGCGACCCGCAAGGAACCAGACCAGCCTGTACATCTGTGCAGAATCCACGCCAGAATGGTGACTTGATTAGAAGTCATCGACTCTAACCCCCCGACCACAGAGGCTGGTTCTTTTACTTTGTTATTTTTCTATTTTATACAAAGGAGAGTAACCACAGTAATAGTGTCAGAGGGACTAAAAAACCCACACAATAAACTTACATCTTACAGGGATTTTTTCCAGGATTTTGGGAACATGACCCATACCCATTGAATTGGAAATTTCAGCGGTTTTTTGTTAACAAGAGGGCCATGATGGCCCTGAGGTCGCTCACCTGTATATAGCCCTCCCCCCCCCCGGCCAATTTTTACCCAAGGGCTTTCATTTGTTTATTTGAACAGACTTGGTAGACACCCATAAGATGTTTCATGCTTAATACCTAAGTTCTAGCTCATTGGGTTTTTTAAAAGAAGATTTTTTAAGTTTTTACTATACACATATAGTTAAAAACAATGACACCCCTGGGGCAGGGCCAGTTTTGACCCCCGGGCTTTTATTTGAACAAACTTTGTAGATATTTCCTTAATGATGTTTCATGCTTAATATCTAAACTCTAGCTCTTTGGGTTTTTTCAAAGAAGATTTTTAAGTTTTTGCTATACACATATAAGGAAAATCAATGACCCCCGGGGCGGGGCCAATTTTGACCCCAGGGCTTTTATTTGAACATACTTGGTAGACACCCATTAGAACATGTTTCATGCTAAATATCTTAGCTCTAGCTCTTTGGGTTCTTTAAAAGAAGATTTTTTAAGTTTTTACTATATGCATATAGGGAAAATCAATGACCCCCCAGGCGTGGCCAATTTTGACCCCAGGGCTTTTATTTGAACAAACATGGTAGACTTTCATTAGAAGACGTTTCATGCCTAATATCTAAGCTCTAGCTCTTAGGGTTGTTTAAAAGAAGTATTTAAAGATTTTTCTTTCGGTTGCCATGGCAACCAGAGTTCTGCATGGAATTAAATTCTTTGAACAATTTTTAAAGGTGACCACCAAAGGGACATTCCTGTGAAGTTTGGATGAAATTGGCTCAGTGGTTTATGAGGAGATGTCATTTAAAGCAAAAGTTTACGGACGGACGACGGACGGACAGACGCCGGACGAAAAGCGATCACAAAAGCTCACCCTGTCACTTTGTGACAGGTGAGCTAAAAATTGGGAAAAAATGCATGAGTGAATTTTAAATGGATAAATAATTTCTATCTACATGTAGGATTGGCATCTTCAAACATTTAAGCACAATTACAGTGAAGAAGCCTTTTTTTTCAAAGATTTTAGAATTTTTATTAAATATTTTTATTTGTAAAAAACTTTCAATTGGGAATTTTTTCCTGTGGATTGGAAAAATAATATACTATTTTCAATTGGGAATATGACCCAATAACGGCTATAAAAAAGCAAAACAAAATCTCTGTCTTACTATGAATAATGATTGATTTCAACTTACCTTGTGTAACATTAAGATATGTGATAAACAAGCCAGCTGGAATTATTCCTAGCCCTAGGAAATAATACTGAAATAAAACATAAATATCAATTTTAGTATCAAAATGTGGCTGAATGACAAATAGGGTTAACATTGTGCTTTGTATTTACCCACTTGAAGGAAAATGATATAACAAAAAGAGGTAAAAGTACATTTTCGTCCTTGGTGTCCTTGACCAGTGAGTTATAATATGAAAAAGGCAAAGCCTCAAAGCGAGCTCGATGTACTTTTTACGTGAAATAGTATGAAATAATCGCTCATTTTTATTTCAAATGCAGTGACGAGTGCGTGTGACGTCACACGTACTGTGTTAAATATGGCTCCGCCCCTGTCGTGAAATGAATAACGAGTTTTGAAAACGTTTATAAAACTATTTTATTTTATTTCACTCTATAATTTTTTTCAAGCGAAATAAAGATTATTTAAAGTGAAATGAATGTAAAAACTTAAAACGTTTGCTACATTAAAATAGCGTACTTGATTTGTTTGTTTGCACGCGTTGTTTGGCGCTACATTGTGACGTCACGTAAACAATACTTTAAACGTCTGTACATTTCGTTAACAACTGAATAAAAGAATATTGGTGTTCGAATTCATTTTCTTAGTTAGACCATTTTCTTTCATTCTAGATAGTTTCACAAAAAAATTCGACAAAAAAAATGTTTTTATTTATTCAGATTTCCAAACAAAATGGCGCCTCCGATTTTCATTTTTTATACACAGCTTCCCGTTATTCTGGTTCCCTGTCCAATATGGTTCCCATAGACGTGCGGCGGGTGACCAGTCTACATGCACATCCGTTTTCAGCCAGAATTCCTCAGTTTTTATCGTTATCTTTAAATTCGAAAGGTTGCGATGTGTCCAAATTCGGTACTTTGGACGAAATTTTCAAAAAAACCATCACTTAGCAGGTACTCGCGTTACCGTAAAGCTCGCTTTGCGAGCAGGCCCTTCGGGCCAGCTCGTCGAGCTCGCTAATAAAACCAAATTAATAGCTTTTGACTAATCTATTCTACATCAAATATCTCAACTTAAATAGCTGTCACAGAGTGGACAAATATTCAAATATCTCTTAAAGATGGACAAAAAATGATTTTAACATAGTGTAAAGTAATAATTAAATTTTTGTTTTTGAAAAAAAAATGAGCTAAATGGTTTTTACTGGCCTTCAAAAATAGTACATGTAATATTATTTAATGTGCAACATTGAACCTTTGTCGAAATTTTTGACCCTTCAAGGGTGAAAGGTGATTTAACATTGAAGTCTGCACAGTGGCGGAATAAGGTTCTTTAATCCCCTTGTTCGGGAACTTCACAGAGTACATTTTGAAACTTCAGGTGGTAGAATTATGATTTATAGAAAGGACAACAAATTGTTATGACATTTGACCTCCAAGATGAGCTTGACCCTGCACAGTAGAGAATATAGGTTCTGGGCATTGCCTTGTTATTAGCATGAATATTTGTGTAAATTTTGAACTAAAAGGGAGTGTACGATCTATAGTGTAGGCACATTAGATATCCACAACAAAGTAATATTATTATTACATGTGGAAGGGGTGTTAAAAACCCTGTGTCTAAACCTCAACCCCAGGATCATGGGTTCAAGCCCCTAATCGGGTCACGATCATATTTGTTCATATGACATCTTGTACTGGTTGGTTATCCAGGAAGTGGACTCAGATGTGATTAAAATCAAGTTTCAAACAATTGTTTGCAAATCGGCTTAAAAAATATGTTTAAAAAAAAAACCTTAAATTGATCCATTTGACCTAAAATCCTACCAAATGATTTACAGGCCTTCACTGGTACAAAAGAAAACACATTAAATATTTTGCTGATCATATCTGGCCCTCACAACAATGAGCTTTTATTAAAAAATTTAAACCTTTTCCTTCCCAGGTTGAAAAAAATCCCCTGAATTTGCTCTTTGCTCCTCCATAATTTGTGAAATAAGAGCCCTAGTAATTATTTTTGTTAGTATGGTATACATAACATAAATTATACCGAATTACATGTAAACTTGCTTACATAATAGTATTTTACAAAAAAATAAAAACTGTTTGTTGGAAACAGACAAATTTTCCCCCCAAGCAGCCCCAAGTTAGTGGTTACCATAAAAAAGAGTTACTTGGAATACAAAACACTTTACAAATACTTTCTCATAATTCCTAAGTAAGTAAGTAACTGTTTCTCATTATCTAAAGTAAGTAAGTATGCCTTCTCATATTCTAAGTAAGGGAAGTTTTATTTACTAAGCAGGGCCCCCCGCCTATATGACCTGAAATCTACTCGTTTGGGAAAACGGTTTAAAAATGAAACAAACCCAACAAACTAAAATTAAGTTGCCTAATTAATTTAAAAAGCATTCATTAAATCATCCGAATATGATTTTTGTCTGATGAGTTTAAGACACTGTAGCAATCACTTCTCCTTAAACAAGAGCCGGTTGAACCGGGTTTGATGCTCCCCGAATAGGTTTTTGGACACATGAAGGTATACCCTCTTGTAGTGTCAAAAGTTATGTCACAGAACAAAGTTCAAAGTGTAAAACAACCCAAATGTTGTGCATTGACACATTGTCTCAATATGGTGATCATTTCTGTGAAAAAGTTTTAAAATCCGACTTCAAATAAACGAAGTTATGGGACGGACCACGATTTTACTGCAAGGTCATGCTGTTGACTTTGACCTTCAAGGTAGTGACAACAAATGTTGCATGCCACACGTCAATTCAAATAAGGGTGATCATCTCTGTGAAATAGTTGTTAAATCTGACTTAAAAGTAACAAAGTTATGGGCCCGGACACAATTTTGCTGCAAGGTCATGCTGTGTGATGCCTTGACCTTCAAGGTAGCTACCCCAAATGTTTGCCGCGCGAACACGTCGTTTAAATTTTATGGTGATCATTTCTGTGAAAAAGTTTTAGAATCCGCACTTCAAATAAACAAAGTTATGAAGCCGGACACGAAATTGGGACGTGCGTACGGACGGACGGAACGGACAACCCGACAAAAACTATATCTCCCCCGAATTTTTTCGGGGAGCATAATAACAGACCTTCTGCCTCTTTTTCTCCTTTATTTTCAATCAAAATAATCCCTACAATGATGACATCATTATGTGTTTAATTCCCATGGACAGGTTAAAATAGAAATAACAATAGTTACTTACAAGGTCATCTTTAATTGATATTTTTGAAACTTGGATGGCCCCTTTCACCATCTTATGACCCCCATATTCCTCACTGAAATATAGAATGGTAATGTTAAAGTTACTGGTCTGGTCATAACAATATGTGGTATATAAATATACCATTATCTACTAGTAAGTAAATAGTATAAATACCAAAACTTAAAGTGATTAAAAGACCCTAGATTTGCCACTACTTGCCAGCTATTTCCACCAAAAAGGGTGGCATTCAGTGTAAAAAAGTTGGCATTAACTGGAAAAATGACCACCTTCCACTCTTTTTCCACTGTAGTGGCAAAATTACCACCAAAATGCCACAATCCTTTGGTGGCATTTAAGTGGCATTGAGAGCTGGAAATTTGAACATAAGACTTTTTTCATGGTAGCAAAAGGGTGGAAATTGGTGAAAAAATGAAACTTAGTTTATTTTGAAGGTGGAAAATAAGTGGCATTTAGTAAAAAGGTGAAAATCTATTTTCTGGGTGGCAAATTAGTGGAAAATAACTTAGAAAATGTTGTGGGTAAGTTTTATACTACGAAAACTGGTCAACTCTCGAGGCCTTTATACGAAAAATGGAGCAAAAAGGTAACCTTTTTCAAAACACACAGAACTAGAAATGTGTCCATAGGACACTGATGCCCCCACACGCCACTGTTCTGTCAATCTTATGACTCTAGGTCAAATATTTTTTGGACTACATGTGCCACAAGTTGAAAAACTAAAAATCAACAAAACGGCCATAATTCTGTTAAATTTGGTCGCAGCAAAATATCCTTCCTTTACTACGATCTACACATTAAGGTTGTTAATCCCTGGAAGTTTAAGCAAAAATCTGCCATCCGGTTTAAGAGGAGTTGCGTTCACAAAATTTCTACATATAGTATAAAGTGAAAAAATCAACTAAGGGCCATAATTCTGTAAAATTTGGTTGCAGCGAAAATTCTTCCTTTACTACCATCTACACCTTAAGGTTGTTCATCCCTGTAAGTTTAAGCAAAATCTGCCATCCGGTTTAAGAGGAGTTGCGTTCACAAAATTTCTACATAGTATATAGTGAAAAAAATCAACAAAGGGCCATAATTCTGTAAAATTTGGTCGCAGCAAAAATTCCTTCCTTTACTGCCATCTACACATTAAGGTTGTTCATCCCTGTAAGTTTAAGCAAAATCTGCCATCCGGTTTAAGAGGAGTTGCGTTCACAAAATTTCAACATATTATCTAGTGAAAAAATTAACAAAGGGCCATAATTCTGTAAAATTTAGTCGCAGCGAAAATTCCTTCCTTTACTACCATCTACACATTAAGGTTGTTCATCCCTGTAAGTTTAAGCAAAATCTGCCATCCGGTTTAAGAGGAGTTGCGTTCACAAAATTTCTACATAGTATCTAGTGAAAAAATCAACAAAGGGCCATAATTCTGTTAAATTTGGTCGCAGCGAAAATTCCTTCCTTTACTGCCATCTACACATTAAGGTTGTTCATCCTTGTAAGTTTAAGCAAAATCTGCCATCCGGTTTAAGAGGAGTTGCGTTCACAAGATTTCGGGACGTACGGACGGACTGACTGACGGACGGACTGACGGACGGACGGACAAGTGCAACGCTATATGCTCCCACATTGTGGGGGCATAAAAATGGTTATGGTTATAATTATGATCCGGAGACATTGAAAACTCGAAAATGTGCTTTCAGAAACAATGGCACTGGTGACATTTTTAATTGAAACTTGGATGTCGCGAACATCATTTTGTTTTATCATTTGCGTGGGCCGGATCCCGTACCTCTTGTAATTTGTAATTTTCACAGAATTGTTATTTGTGTTGATTTTTTTACTGTATGTTAAGGACATTTTACACATCTTGAAAAGTGATGTAGGCAATGAGTTGTTATACTACAAGGCATTTCTAGTTTTAAATTATGTCCCCTTGTTGGTGCTGAATAACTAAAAAAATTTAAAAAATACAGTAATCTTTGCCATTAACGATTTTGAAAGTCTGAATCATGTCCGCTCTTAATCTGCGATGTATTAGACTTGGCAGTTTAAGCTTTCTAAGACAGTCAATATATGTCAGATCTTTTAATGATGAAACTGGTTTTGTTGCTCTTTGTTGAAGTTTTTCTAGACTTGATATGTCTTTTATTAAAAATGGATTCCACACAACATTTGCAAATTCAACATGAGGACGAATCAAAGCTGTATACAATTTCACAAACTAAGGTGTTTTCATCTAAAAACTTAAAGGACCTGTTAATAAGACCTAAAATACTATTTGCCTTATTAATCTTTGTAGAAATATGTTTGTTTAAATTTAAGATCTTTTTCAAAAATAACTCCTAGATCACGTTTTTCTTGAGTATCCGATAAAGTCTTGTTATTAAATACATACTGTGTTTGAGGATTTGCATCACCTTACATTATTAACATTAAAGTTCATTTCCCATTTTTCAGTTCATAATTGAGTCATTATCATATCCGACTTGCTAGTTGGTGTATACAATTTTGTATCATCAGCAAATATTTTAATGTTTGATTTGACATTATCTGTGATGTCATTCACATACATAACAAGAGGGCCATGATGGGTCGCTCACCTGTATATAGCCCCCCCCCCCCACCTCCAGGGCCAATTTTTACCCAAGGGCTTATATTTGTTTATTTGAACAGACTTGGTAGACACCCATAAGAAGATGTTTCATGCTAAACATCTAAGTTCTAGCTCATTGGGTTTTTTAAAAGAAGATTTTTTAAGTTTTTACTATACACATATAGTTAAAAACAATGACACCCCTGGGGCAGGGCCAGTTTTGACCCCCGGGCTTTTATTTGAACAAACTTTGTAGAAATTTACTAAAAGATGTTTCATGCTTAATATCTAAACTCTAGCTATATGGGTTTTTTCAAAGAAGATTTTTAAGTTTTTGCTATACACAAAAAAGGAAAATCAATGACCCCCGGGGCAGGGCCAATTTTGACCCCGGGCTTTTATTTGAACAAACTTTGTAGACACTGATTAGAAGATGTTTCATGCTTTATATCTAAACTCTAGCTATATGGGTTTTTTCAAAGAAGATTTTTAAGTTTTTGCCATACAGATATAAGGAAAATCAATGACCCCCTGGGGCGGGGCCAATTTTGACCCCAGTGCTTTTATTTGGACAAACTTGGTAGACACTCATTAGAAGATGTTTCATGCTAAATATCCTAGCTCTAGCTCTTTGGGTTCTTTAAAAGAAGATTTTTTAAGTTTTTACTATATGCATATAGGGAAAATCAATGACACCCTGGGACGGGGGCAATTTTGACCCCAGGGCTTTTATTTGAACAATCTTGGTAGACACTCACTAGAAGATGTTTCATGCCAAATATCTAAGCTCTAGCTCTATGAGTTCTTTAATAGAAGATTTTTTAAGTTTTTACAATATGCATATAGGGAAAATCAATGACCCCCTGGGGCGGGGCCAATTTTGACCCCAGGGCTTTTATTTGAACAAACTTGGTAGACACTCATTAGAAGATGTTTCATGCCAAATATCTAAGCAACCAGAGTTCTGCATGGAATTAAATTCTTTGAACCATTTTTAAAGATGACCACTAAAGGAACATTCCTGTGAAGTTTGGATGAAATTGGCTTAGTGGTTTATGAGGAGATGTCATTTAAAGTAAAAGTTTACGGACGAAGGACGACGGACGGATGGACGCCGGACGAAAAGCGATCACAAAAGCTCACCCTGTCACTTTGTGACAGGTGAGCTAAAAATCCACATTCAAAGTCCCAGGTGCATAGCTTCACAGTGATGTGAATCATTATTCCTGTAATTTAGTGATGTTGATCATTATTCCTGTAAAGTTGGTTGATTCTAACTCAAGCACTCAAGAAAAAATAATATTATAATGAAACGGTTTTTACTAAGTCAAGGGAAATAACTATACAAATACTGGATAATTCCACTAGCAAAACCCGAGGTGCAAAACTAAATATGCTGAGCAACCTTTCCGTAAGGTTTAATGACTTTTTGTCAAATCCCTTTTGAGTTACATGTTTGTAAACATAAACACGTGTATAAAATATTGGCAGCTCCAGTGTACAAATACAGTGTTTTATTAATATGTTTACCAGGAAACTATTGACATTTTGTGATTTCTGTACTATATCGACAGAAAATGTGCGAAAACAGTTCTAGACAAACTTTCGAAATTGGCGCTTTATTTACACGTGTTTATGTTTACAAAGTACTGGTACCGAATCGTACGCCGTCGTATAAGCGAGGACGAGAACCATACAGAGTTGTGCATTACCGTTTCCGGGTCAAGTTTGTGTAATGGAGGCATGAGAAAAGACGGGAATATCGGATTATACTTTGATCGTTACGCCACGATAGGAAATATATTCGGAGTGTATTTTTGTGGTAATGTTTATTGAATATTTTGTTTTAACAGATGCAATTAAATTTCTACGCATCTTAGCGTTTCTGATGCAATTCAGTCGTGAACATTTCAATGTTTACGTGAATCAGATCTTGTCAGATTTCAAGTCACCGGCAATTTCGGGAGTTGTATCAAAATAAGTTGCCAACATTTCCAAAATTGACTGTTGTTATTACATACATTTATCAATGCTGCGTTGATCGAGACCATGTTTTTAAAATTATATTGAGTTTTGGCTGAGTTTCGACGATAGATATGAACTTGGGCAGTATCAAAGCGCTGGAAGCGCACAGAAGACGGTACCCTTGTTATAATATATAGTATAGGGGTATAATGAAAATCGTCGAAACGTGTCAGAATATTGTTTTTATGAATTTTTATTGTGCAAATCAACTTGCATTGATATTTTTTATGGGTTGTAGCAGGGCCTTCGGGGGGAGGGGGCCCGGGATAATGTCAGATCACAGCGTCTTCCCCCTGTGCTTTCGTCACTATACCACAAGTGGGTGGGGTAACGCCCGCAGAATCATCATCATTGCTGTCGTACTAATTTTAGCAGAATTCCTTTATCTGATGTTGTCTGAACGACCTCTTATTCTTTCGAACTGACCTCCTCCTGAACATTTAAAACTATTTATTCAGTATTATTTACTCATTTTTTGCTTATAGCCGAAATTTAAACAGTTATCCGAGTACTATTCAACTTGACCTTCTTTTTTAAGAGTAATTATCCGTAATTATCTTTCTTGGAAGCGCATAACGATGCGCATAAAAAACTACCGAAAACGTCTTTAAAATGACATATAATGAACAAAATTAAGTTCAGGAGGCAAAAGGTCCAATTCATATTTGAATGTCCAAAGTCTGACATGATATGGTAATGCATTGACAGTCATGTCCAGTCAATATATTTGTCATTCATTGACATATTTTACATGTTTTGGTTTATATTTGTTATGAGTATGACCATGTTTGAAGGTTAAAGGTTTAACTTAGACTTATGTGACATACTAATATCAGGAAAACTTATCACACACAAACACCAAGTAAACAGCTAGAAATATGAAAGTTATATATATTTGGATTTCAAAACAGTACTTTGTGTCTAGGCATACTTTGTCATTAATTCATGGCACATTGAGAATATGAGAAATTATTTGTTAATATTTCTCTATTCTTGTAACACTCTTTTATAGCAATCATGTCTTTGTTGAAAGTCAAAAGATATGGTTCTTCTTCTAGGCCCTACTTATTTTATATTTCAAGCAAACAGTAGGAGTAGCTGTAGGCAGTTTTGGAAGAACAAGAGCGATCAGTAATCACATGTGTCGGCAGTTTTGGAAGAACAAGAGCGATCAGTAATCACATGTGTCGCCTCATGATGGCCAATTTTATGTTAGGACAAGTTTTGTGACAGACAGACAGACGGACAGTGCACAACTAGACTTGGTACTGATCATTCCTGTAAAGTTTGGATAAAATTGCACCAGAAGTTTATGAGGAGTAGTCCTGACAAGCTTTTGTGTATCTGGCAACACAGAAAAAAATACCTTTTGATCAAAGGGCCATAA
This sequence comes from Ruditapes philippinarum, assembly GCF_026571515.1. Taxonomy (NCBI): domain Eukaryota; kingdom Metazoa; phylum Mollusca; class Bivalvia; order Venerida; family Veneridae; genus Ruditapes; species Ruditapes philippinarum. The sequence goes on along the minus strand of NW_026852335.1, from coordinate 34,405 downwards.
CTCGGCCAAAAATCATTCAACCGGAAAACCCGTGCAATATGCGCAAGGACTTGAGCTACAGATCAATCCTGTAAAGTTTCATTGAAATTGCGTTAGTGGTATAAGAGAAGTAGTCCGGACAAACTTTTAAAAATCAAAATTATTAAAGGGCCATAACTCTGACAAAAATCATTGAACCGGAAAATACTGACAATATGCACAACTTGATTTGGTATTGATCATTCCTGTAAAGTTTGGATGAAATTGCACCAGTAGTTTTTGAGGAGTAGTCCGGACAAGCTTTTGTGACGGACAGACGGACAGACAGACAGACAGACAGACAGACGGACAGACAGACAACGGAAAAGTGATCCCTATATGTCGCCACTACTCCGTAGAGGCGACACAAAAAATAGAAACAAGAAATGTGTCGTCACGCCACGGATGCCCACACATGCAGCCAAAATTTCAGATGTTATAGTATTTAGTTCCAAATTTGTTTGCACAAATTATTTTTTCATTTTAAGTTCAAAGCCCTTAAAACTAGTCAATGTTAACACAAACCATTTTTATACAAAGTTCAAGGCACTGAAACTATTCATTGTTAACCTTTTGTAATTTGCATATCGCATATTTGTAGCCATAATAACGGCTACATTCATTCCACAAAAGTACGAGTGCTGAAACCGAAAATTCAAAATGTTTCCAACATTCAAGAAAGATAACTTTGTCTAAAATCATTGAACCACGACCAAATTCAAACTTAACTGTTTAAGATGTATCTATATGTCAAATTTGGGTTGAATGTGTACAACCATTGGGGAGATAATGAACGGAAACTTAAATTTCTTCATTTTTTTCAAAGTTCAAGAGGATTAATAGCCTAGAGGAGATAATGAACCAAATTGAAACTTGACCTTTGCATTCCTTCAACAGATCCATTTGTGAAATTTGAGTTGAATGTGTATTACCATTTGGGATATAATGAACGGAAACTGAAAATTTCATATTATTTTCTAAGTAAAAGGGGCATAACTCTGTCAAAAATCATTTAACCATGACCAAATTCGAACTTGACCTGTATCTTTTCATGACATATTCATATATCAAGTTTAAGTTGAATGTGTAATACCGTTGGGGAGATAATGAATGAAAACCTAAAATTTCACATTATTTTCAAAGTAAAAGGGGCATAACTCCGGCATAATAAAAAGTTAGAAGGTAATAAAAAAGTAGAAATGGTTTCAGACGGACAAATGAAAAGACAAAAACAAAGGGTAAACCTGTTGGGAACTGAAAACTTAAAATTCTGGCATCACACCTATCCTGCCACCCCTACTATCATAATTGTATGTTTTTTTTATAAACTAACCTGTTATTCCTCATGATTAATGGTATCTTCCTGACAAGCACCCTGAACTGGATTTTCAACTGTCCTAAATAATTAGTCTGTCAAACTCTGTCTATATGAAAATAAAACAAAAACATTGAAGTGATAATATTTGCCACCTAAATTCTCATAAATTTTAAACTTTAACAAGAGGGCCATGATGGCCCTGAAGTCGCTCACCTGTATATAGGCCCCACAGAGCGGGGCCAGTTTAAACCCCAGGGCTTTTATTTGAACAAACTTGGTAGACAACCATTAGAAGATGTTTCATGCTAAACATCTAAGGGTTTTTTTCAAAGAAGATTTTTTAAGTTTTTTTCTTTACACATATATTTAAAAACAATGACACCCCTGGGGCAGGGCCAGTTTTGACCACATGGCTTTTATTTGAACAATCTTTGTAGACACTTACTACAAGATGTTTCATGCTTAATATCTAAACTCTAGCTATTCTGGTTTTTTCGAAGAAGATTTTAAAGTTTTTGCTATACACATATAAGGAAAATCAATGTCCGCCGGGGCGGGGCCAATTTTGACCCCAGGGCTTTTATTTGAACAAACTTGATAGACATCCATTAGAACATGTTTCATGCTAAATATATAAGCTTTAGCTCTTTGGGTTCTTGAAAAAAAGATTTTTAAGTTTTTACTACATGTATATTCATAATTTCATATGGGGAAAATCAATGACCCCCTGGGGCGGGGCCAATTTTGACCCCAGTGCTCTTATTTGAACAAAGTTGGTAGACATCCATTAGAACATGTTTCATGTTAAATATCTTAGCTCTAGCTCTTAGGTTCTTTAAAAGAAGATTTTTAAGTTTTTACTATATTCATATAGGGAAAATCAATGACCCCCTGGGGCGGGGCCAATTTTGACCCTATGGCTCTTATTTGAACAAACTTGGTAGACATCCATTAGAACATGTTTCATGCTAAATATCTTAGCTCTAGCTTTCTGGGTTCTTTAAAAGAAGATTTTTAAGTCTTTACTATATGCATATAGGAAAAATCAATGACCCCCTGGGGCAGGGCCAATTTTGACCCAAGGGCTTTTATTTGAACAAACTTGGTAGACACCCATTAGAAGATGTTTCATGCTAAATATCTTAGCTCTAGCTCTTTGGGTTCTTTAAAAGAAGATTTTTAAAGTTTTTACTATATACATATAAGGAAAATCAATGACCCCCTGGGGCGGAGCCAATTTTGACCCCAGGGCTTTAATTTGAACAAACTTGGTAGACACTCACTAGAAGATGTTTCATGCCAAATATCTTTGCTCTAGCTCTTTTGTTTTTTTTTTAGAAGATGATATTTAAAGTTTTTTCTTTTGGTTGCCATGGCAACCAGAGTTCTGCATGGAATTAAATTCTTTGAACAATTTTCAAAAGTGACCACCAAAGGAACATTCCTGTGAAGTTTGGATGAAATTGGCTCAGTGGTTTATGAGGATATTTCATTTAAAGTAAAAGTTTACGGACGCCGGACGGACGCCGGACAAAAAGCGATCACAAAAGCTCACCCTGTCACAAAGTGAGGTGAGCTAAAAATAATTTGAATAAATAAAAAAATAAAAATAAGTAACAAGAGGGCCATGATGGCCCTATATCACTCAATCACCTTAAGGAATAGATCTTCTAAGTATTTTTCTTTTTTATAAAATTCTTTAATTAGTGTCAAATGTAATGTATTTTTAAGGGTTATCCTTGAAGATTAATATGTTCAAGTTTGAAGACAATCCATTAAAAAATAACAAAGTTACAGCCAATAATAGCCAAAAACATGAAAATTTCAATAATTTGACCTTCAAAGTCAAGGTCATTTATAAGTGAAGGTCAAGGACTGTCAGGTTATTTTTAAGGGATATCCTTGAAGATTATTAATGTTCAAGTTTGAAGAACAATCCATTCAAAAAATAACAAAAGTTACAGCCAGTAACAGCATGAAAAAGCAAAATTTGGACTTTTTTACCTTGAAGGTCAAGGTCATTTATGGATGAAGGTCAAGGTTTTGTGTGGTCTACTGAAAAGGTATTGTCCAAGAAGTTGTTGTGGCCCAATGAAGATAATACACCAATGAAATAAAAAAGTTATGAATCCAGGTACAATTTGAGGAACGGCAACGCCGCCGCGACTATAAACAAATACCTCCCCTAAAACTTTTTTTTTCAAAAAAAAAAAAAAAAAATCGAGCTAAAAATCATTCGAAACCCGGAAAAACCCGTGCAAATATGCGCATGGGGACTTGAGGCTTACAGATTTTGGGGTACTGAATTCTTCTGTAAAATTTTGGGATGAAATTGCAACCCAATAGTTATGGGAGTAGTTTCCGGGACAAGTTTTGTGGGATGGACGAAACGAGAAGGCGGAGAAGTGGATCCCCAAAAATGGGGTCAAAGACCAAAAATTGGCCCGGGGTTGCATTTGTATACCAAATAACATGACTCATTAGGCTGTAATGTTACAAAAATTTCCTACCATTGACCATTAATATTGATCATTTAACTAAGTCGGTAAACAGGAAGTGGATAAGCGATAGACCTGAACTTTGCAGTTACAATACAAAATATCAAGAGGCTGTGATATGTAGTTGCTAAGAAAACTGTTACGGAAATTTCCTTCCATTTACAATTAATGGCGAAAATTCAACTAGGTCAGCAAACGGAAAGTGGATGAGCGACGTACCTGAAATCATAGGAATGCTGTATACCAAATATCAAGAGGCTGTAATAAGTAGTTGCTGAGAAAATTGTTACGAAAAATTCGTACCATTGACCATTATTATGAATTTAACTAAGTCAGTAAACACGAATCCCATGGTATGGGACAATAAGTTAATGCTGTATACTAAATATCATGAGGCTCTGATAAGTAGTTGCTGAAAAAACTGTTACGAAAAAGGCCCAACCAATTTGCCTGCCTGCCCCGAATCAAGTCTCAATACATGATGTTAAACAGTATTTTTTTTCATATATGTAATTTTTTTTTCAAAAACCAGTATTATAGTTGTAACGGATATAACATTAGTGTTTAAATATTAAAATATTTTTTGATAGTGTTTACTCAGTGGTATTATGTTGGCCCAAGCATCTGTGGATTATCATATAAGAACACCCTTTCTAAAAAAAACAACAACAACAAACAGCAGGGATCTCAGGAAGGTCAGAATTTCATGTGGCAGACATTTGTCAATTCAGTTTTTCCTTCTCTTATTTTTCTACATGAACCATTTTCATGTTTCAAAAATGAATTCAAAAATTTCTGTTTGGGAAGTCGTTTTGAGAAGATTTTCAAGTTTAGATTAATTATATTAAATTAATTAAGTATTACCACAGTATATAAACGATTTGAACCCCAACCGGATCTTGTGAGAAGATGTCAGTGTCAGCCATTTTCTGACGCTTGACTTATTTAATATATTGGTATTTATATTGATGCTTATGGACGTTAGGTTAGTAAATCTTTATTTATATCGTAGAAGAGAAACTTTATTAAACGTTTAAGTTATGCAAAATATAAATGTTAGCATTAAAGCTAAAAAATAATCGAAACTCACAAACTGCTTTCAAGTGATCAACACTGAACACGAACAAAAATCCGTCTTATTTCAAGGTTTATTTAGTTAAACATTGATTTGAAATATCGAACTACTAAAATATTCAATAACAAACGATAATTTAGTCATCTGCAAACAATATTGCTGTATTTTGAATATTAAAATATTAGTTTATCCAAGGAGGTCAATCCCGTAAACTGAACGCTACTTCCTGGTGATTGTGAACCCTACTTGTGAGTTTACAAATTTTATCTGTACCCTGACTTGTTAGTATCTTTAAAGATTTAAAGGAGAAAACGTTTATCATTTAACGTATTTATTTGTTTATTGACAGGCAAAATGGAAGAATTCAATTGTCTTCATTGCCACCTTTCTCTTCAAAAAAAATTCGGAAACACTTTTGTTTTAAATTTTGACATAAGAACAAAAGCTTCAAATAACAATTTCTCAGGTTGACAACAATAACAGAAACATTAAAATCATAATCCAAAGACTTTAGAATAATTCCAAAGAAACTTAAAAAAGGACTTTAAAGCAAATGATTTTACAAAAACAGTAAAAGTTTCAAGACAAGAAGGACTTGAAGAATAATCTCCAATCAAGAAATGTCAAAAAATCAAAATGCCTGTTAAAGATGTTCACACATCGACAAAAGATACGTTAATAGTACAGATGACGAAGAGTTTAAGTTTAAACTTGGTGTCAACTTATTCCACAGATCCCACATTTAAGTTGTGTTTTCAGGGGAATGTTTGTTACACGAAAGCTACTGTCAAGACCCTCAACTACAAATGATTATCCAAATCCACCTGAAATACATGTATATGGCAATTTATAGATAGGAACTGGATTTATATATATCTCTTGACTTACCATCACTTATGATAGCCAATGATAAACTTTTCAAGTTGTGTGAAAAGAAAACTAACAGGTTGTCTTAAGACACTGGCAAGGCTGTAAACTATTTAAAATAAGTTGAAATAAACTTGCAAGAGTGAAAAACTACCTTTTAGACATTTAACAATATGCAGGAAATTCCTTAAAATTATTTATTAAGAGTGATCCTAGTCGAGCATGTGAAAAAAATAGAAATTCAAGGCATTTATGAGAATATAACACCGTGTTTCAAACAGCATAATGAAAATCAACATGATGAAATAAGTAATCTGCCAAAAAATCCTGTGATGATCTTTCGAGGTGTGACGTTATATAACGTTCACGTCAAAACGAACAACAATGCCGTTGAACTTAATAGTAGAAACGTTTAACTTTATATTTTAATTATGTTATATCTTAGCGTTATATCTTTTCAAAGAAAAATGAATGGTAAATGAATATAAGATTTGTTGATTGATAATTCCTGTCAAGAAATAATTTTCTTTCTAATTCGTATTACCAGCTTCTTCATGCTGGTATTTCCATTGAAAGTGAAAACATGAGGAAGGTCCATTTATGTGCAGTATTAGTTACTTATATAGAACTAAAAGATGTGTCATGGTCTTGTGACACAATAACTTAATATTCTGCAAGATATAATTTGGAACATAAGACAAAAACAACAAAAATTTGTAACAGAGCTACCAAACGTCCCCCGCCTCGTGAAGTTTTTTATGAAGCATAAAATTGTGCTATTTCAAAAGATTGAGGTATGGATCTCAGGACATTCTGTCCAAAATTATGATCAATGCTAGATCTGCAAATGTAACAATAAATTTGTGAAAAAAATAAAATGAAACGAGGAATTTAAAAATCTATCATGTAGAAATGAAACGAGGAATTTAAAAATCTATCATGTAAGGCTTTGACTTCTAAGTTTGACCTTGACCTTGGAGGTAGGGGAGCAGGTGTTGTGCATGACATAACGTCTTATTATTGAGACTATTTGTGCCAAGTATTTTCAAAATCCCTTGAACTATGAAGAAGTTATAGATTGGACACAAAATATACCCTATAACAGACTATGTAAATCTTTGACCTCTAAGTGTGACCTTGACCTTGGAGGTAGGGACACAGATGTTACGCATGACATATCACCTAATCAGTGTGACTATTTGTGCCAAGTATTTCTAAAATCCCTTAATCTATGAAGAAGTAGTAGTAATGGTATACTGGTTGGCGATATAACTTCGACACATAGATAACTTAGACACTTAGTTAATTCGATCGATTAAACATTTTTTACCAATAATCAAGCACACCGTCGCTTAGTTACATTAGAACAGGTTAGCCACTGACGATCTGGTTCAAGTCGGTAAGCTTTTTCACATCTATTTATTGACCTCTACTTTCACTTTATAAATTTCCCCTCAAAACATCCGGGGGACTCCGTAAAGGGTTCTATCGATATTGCGCTACCAAATGGGCTAGCAGACGACAAGAAGAAATTAGTAAAAATGAGTTACAGTCTTAAACAGATTTACATATACGGATGCTTAAATTTGCTAACATGAATATTTATAATCATTTAAAGGTAAAACATCCACGGTAATACCGGAATGCCTAAGACTGGACTTCTATCACCCTAGACGCTGTACCTTTCAGTAATACCCACAAGTAAAATAAATCAAAACAAGTATAATAATAAAATATAATATGAAAAAGTATAATCTAGATCTAATTTTCTGACTTTCATTGTTAAATATCACCCAATTTCTTACTTTGTGTGGGGAAAATTTCCCCAAGTCCGTGTTTTTCAGTCCCTCTTACTTCTGTTTAAATGTTTACGTCCCCACGAGGGGTTTGGCATTATTACTGGAAGAGAGATATTGTAGGTCTAATAAATATGTATATTTCTGTACCAGTTATGGGAAAGCAATATACTGAGGAAGATCTTAGACAGGCTGTTTCTGCAGTGAAGCAGAAACGAATGAACATCTCACAGGCCGCTAAGGAATACAGAGTTCCGAGAACCACAGTTATGGACCATCTTAGAGGCAGGGTTAATAGCTCAAAGTGTGGCAGAAAGTTAGACCTTCATGAGGTGGATGAAAAAGCACTGTTGGCTTTCATTAAATATATGTCCAATCATGGCTTTCCGATGTCGAGGAATACGATACGTTGTTACATTAGAGAGATACTGCGGAGATCTGGTAATTAATTGTCAATTACTTTAACAAAATCTCGGACTAAATAGCTAGTTTTTGTCCCAGACAAAATGTATACAGGTACTAAAGGTAATTATTATAAAAGTAAAATGAAACAAGTCTTTGATTACATGTATTTTTATGTTGTTCTTGATTTTGTAAACATTGTTCTAAAATTTTAATTACAAAACTAAGTAAATGTCTGTTTAATGGGGTTTTTTTATTATTATTTTATCAAAATGAAGCATAGAAGAGGTGTTCAGCAAGGTATGATCTTTGATTGAATTCCGAGTTTATCTATATAAATCGGTTAGAAGTAATCATTTCCAGGAACAAATGATGTGAGCTTTTCCCTGGAATAAAGATATAAAGCAGTCCATGTTGGGCAAAGCAAATATTCCGAAACATTTCAATTCCTACCTTCTAAACTTAAACACCTACTCCAAAAATTATCTAATCCTATTATATTTTGTGAGCTTTATTTTACATGCTTTTATTCATACACGATTACAGGACGTGTGGCAGGGATAAATGTAGAGAATGGGCCCAGCGATCAGTGGTTCAGAAATTTTTATCTGCATCACCCAGACCTATCTGAACGCAAACCGGAAAATATGCCAGCCAGCAGGACACGAATGTCGAATGAATAGTGTATAAATAAATGGTTCAGTTTTCTGAATGAGACACTGGAAAAGTACGGCCTTAAGGACAATCTGGAAAGGGTAAGATAATATACTGCACTTAATTAAATTCAAAAGTAATATACAGTTTTTTCTCAAATGTTTAACTTGCGCGATGATTATTTTTTTTTTAAATTGCATCTCCTTTTGCAGATATTTAACTGTGATGAAACCGGATGGACTGGAAAGGAATCTACAAGAACAAAGGTGACCGGTCGGAAAGGGGGGCATTTATTCAGGCAAAATGCTACTGTAAATAGCCACGTTACTGCACACCTTTGCATTTGTGCAGACGGAAGATTCATTCCAACTATGCTAATTTTCCAGGCAAGTTATTATAATATAACTACATAATTCAATTAATTATTGTGCATTATTTTATACACATTTTCTTTACATACATAAATATACGTGTGATTAAACTTTTCATTTTTCAGGGTTGTTTACTTCATTTTTTCAGGGTTGTTTACCACACAGAAATTACAAAGACGGAATTCCATCTTCTTGGTTTTACTCTTCCTCTGATTCCGGCTACATGGACGGCGACTTGTTTTCTGAGTGGTTTAAGTCTTGTTTTCTTCCAAATTGTGGACGTGACCGTCTGTCTTATAATGGACAATCATGATAGCCATCTGACTCTACCACTCGTGGAAATGGCTATAGAACACGAAGTCGTGCTTGTTGGATTACCAGCCCACACCATCCACATACTTCAGCCGTTAGATGTTAAGGTAAGTCAATGGATATGTCATTAGTAAATTCCAAGAAATAAATCCATATCTCAAGAACTGCAAATTGCTACATATCCCATTTTTAAGTGAAAAGGTATTTTCATAACTGTTAACAGCAAACATTTGATATTGATTGAAAACTCGTGATTTTCAGGTTATCGGACCTCTTAAAGGCAGGGTCACAACTCTTGCTGAGAGATGTGGGTTTCTTAATAATAATTTCTCAATCAGCAAAGCCAGATTCCCTGTGCTTTTAAATTACGCCATTGACCAAACCACACCATCATCGGTTAAGGAGGTATTTTCAAGCAACAGGGATCTTCCCACTAATCAACATGCCATTGACAAGAGAGCCAACTTTTGCCAGCCTCTTTCAAGCCACCGTCCTCAGAGGAAACTAAGGAAGGTAATTACTTATTTTCTTGTATTATTTAAAACTGATTTGTAGCTCGTGATATACGTTTGTACTTATCCAAAATAACAAAGAAGTATATCTAGAAGTTTTTTTCTTGAATGAAGATCGCGTGTGGCTTATCATTCTAGCAAATATAGTTCACGCATACGTTACTTTGCATTTTTTTTTTAATTCAACGATCTTAATATTTCTATAAAAAACAAAATATGCGCATTTTAAAGATACAGTCGGTCTCTTAAAAATAAAACCAATCTTATCTACTTTCATTATTGTAGATTTGGGAACCTATTAAAATGTATGTAAGATTTTTGGTAATAGCAGAAAATTGTAGTCAGCATAAATCTGAATTTTACATGAATAAATATTATATAAATAAATCGGTATAATATCATTTCTTCAGGAGAAAGAAAGGCATTAAAAGAGAAAAGGGAGAGATCAAGAAGCCAAGAAAAAGGAAACGTGAGACAAAGGCGCTGAGGAAAAGTTAAGTAAAGAGAAGGCGAAACTGAGAAGAAAAGAGGAGAAAGTAAAGAAGATTTTCAGAGTCTAAACAAAAAAAAAAACAATTGTTAGGAGGAAGCGCAGTCTCAACTGACGAGGAACGACCACAAAATGAAAGGCAAAGCAGACTTGCCAGTCCGATTTACACGTGTGTGTGTAATGCAGTGTGCGAGGGAGGGTTGATGACGAGGCACTTGGCATAGAGTGGAGTGGGTGTGATGAAGAAATGTGTTTGACTTTGGTACCATTTTTGAATGTTTAAGTAATGAGAGAAAGAGTAACGTTCGTGAGAGCCTGTCTGAAGAAGCGATTGGTTTTGCAAAGAATGCAAGCCATGGCTTTATACGCGAGGAATAAAAGCAATATCTTTAATATTGTCAAATGTATATACAAATATGTGCACGTGTAGATGCCTGTGTTAATCGAGATCTAACATGTATATTCAAAATGATTATCAAATAGGTTTTGGATTAAATCAAATATTGAATATATAGTTTGTTTTTATTAACAGATTTAAAGAAGCAACTCTTTTATGTTAAACTTTACACTTGTGGCCGTTTCACAGTCGTTAAATCTTTTATTAATAAATTTATTCTTGGAACGTTTAAACATTAGTTTGTTTGATTTTCAAGTACAGGTGAATCAATGATTTTTTCATCTTGTTGTTATCAGCTATGACCATTTATTGTCATAGATAGCTTCTGATTTTAATAATTCAAGTGAAATACTTCAAGTTTATTTTATGCAATGCAATAGCTTTGGATAATTGGTGTTTGTTTCTGTCGGCAAAAATTAACTAGACAGCATTGAGCCACGGTAATTAAGCATGGTTATGAACGTGGCCATAAATTGATAATAATTTCAAAGTACATTTGTATATATGGTAAAGAATATCAGTATAGGTATGAAAAAATATATAAAGTATCAATAGTAAATGATTATGTTTGATTTCAGCTGTTTTCTCGGCCTAAAATCCTAAGGTGTCTGACGTTATCTACTGTCGCGGTGCAAAATAATCACGTTTTGGGTACCTCATTCAGGGCCTCATAGAAGTACCTGTTCTGTTTCTAAAAATATTTTTTTTTTTCGGTGTCGCGTGAAAATTGAGCTGACTGAATTTGTGTAAGTATGTACGGGGGTAATTTATTACAGTTATCTATCAGATATTGAAGAAAAATTGTGCTTTAGTGTCGAAATTATCTCGCCAACCAGTACTATTTCAATTTTTTTTTTCTTAATAAATATATAATAGTTATTTTGATGTTTTTTGGTGGTTTTTTCAATTTTTTTTTAAAACTTCATTTTCTTTATATATGGGCACCAAGACTGGACGAGCACCTGTGATATAGACCGGTTATGTAAAATATTTGATTATGTGACTAGCGCCTGTGCAAGCCGTCTTAAAAAGGGTAAACGGAAAAAGGGATCGATTGAGCGTACACTTTGCATATTTAGCCCCGCCTATAAATTAAGCACGAATTTCTGATAAAGCGTTATCATCCTGATTAGAATAGACTTAATCTATGGAAATCATCAGCGTCACTGTGAAATAATGCATATGTTTAATCCTCCTAATAAATTTATGCATAATGTCTTAGAAAAGTGGAAACAAGGCTTTAAACTTCAGGACATACAATTGTACGATAATGGTTTTTCATTCATATGCCTAATAATTTAATCAGCAGATGAACCTATGTTAGGATATCAATGTAAGATGATTATAGGATCATCTGAATGCACTTATACACAATGCATACTTATATTCATTAAAGATATATGAAGGAATCACATTATAAGAGGACCAAGAGATCATCTGCATGAACATATACTAGTTTTTGATAGAAGATGCATGAGGGTTAATGTAAGATGAGCAGGGAATCATCTAGATGTAAATATACATTAGTAGTGATGGAATATATATGAAGAAGGGTCATCTGGTCTTAAAGGTGTATAAACACTGTAGTTCTTAAAGAACATATGTGAGGGAAATACATATAAACATTTTTATTATGGAAATAAGGGTATCTCGTAAGATGCCCGGGGGATTATCTAGATGTACGATATACTATAAGTTATCATGGAACAGAAATAAGGGGATCACGTTAAGATTACAAGATCATCTGGATGTACATAAACTTTTTTTCATTACATATCAGATGTAAGGGGATCAAATAAAAATGACCAATGGGATCATCTAGATGTACATATACTATAGTTTTCATTGAACAGACATAAGGGGATCACGTTAGATGACCAGGTGACATCTAGATGTATATACTCTTTTTCATTCTGGAACATATATAAGGGGATCAAATAAATGACAAGGGGATAATCTAATCTACATAAACTCTTTTTATTATGGAACAGATGTAAGGAGATCATGTAAGAATACAAGGGGAATATCTAGATGTACATATACTATAAGGAAATCATGTAAGAATACAAGGGGAATATCTAGATGTACATATACTATAGATGACCATTATAGTATTCATTGAAAAGAATTAAAGGGATCACGTAAGATGATAAGGGGATCACGTAGATGACAAGGGGATCATGAAGATGTACATTTAATATAGTTTTAATTGAACAGAAAGAAATAAGGGGACCACGTACGATGACCAGGGGATCATCTAGATGTACATACTCTTTATTATTATGAAACAGATATGAGGGTATCGCGTAAAATGACAAGGGGATCACCTAGATGTTCATATAGTATAGTTTTCATTGAACAGATATAAGGGGGTCACGTAATATAACCAGGTGATCATCTATATAATATTTCTTATTTTGGAACAAATACATCGTTTGACGGGATCACGTAAGATAACAAGGGTATCATCTAAATGTACATATACTATAGTATTCATTGAAAAGAAATAAAGGGATCACGTAAGATGACAAGGGTATCATCTAGATGTACATATACTATAGTATTCATTAAACAGAAATAAGGGGATCACGTAAGATGACAAGGGGATCATCTAGATGTACATATACTATAGTATTCATTGTACAGAAATAAGGGGATCGCGTAAGATGACAATAGTATCATCTAGATGTACATATACTATAGTATTCATTGATAAGAAATAAGGGGATCACGTAAAATGACCAGCGGATCATCTAGATGTACATATACTATTGTATTCATTGAAAAGAAATAAGGGGATCACATAAGATGACAATGGTGGCATCTAGATGTAAATATACTACAAATGTATATTTTTTTCATTGAAAAAAAAATATAAAGGGATCACGTAAGATGACCAGCGGATCATCTAGATGAACACATACTTTAGTTTTCATTAAACAGAAAGAAATAAGGAGATCAGATAAGACGACCAAGAGATCATCTATGTGTACATACTCTTTTTCATTATGGAACATATATGAGGGGATCGCGTAAAATGACAAGGGAATAATCTAGATGTACATTTACTATAGACTTCATTGAACAGAAATAAAGGGATCACGGTAAGATGACAATGGTATCATATTCTAGATGAACATATACTATACGCTATCATTGAAAAGAAAATAAGGTGATCACGTAAGATGACCAAGGGTATCATCTAGATGTTAAATATTACTATAGTATTTATTGAACAGAAATTCTAGGGGGATCACGTAAGATGACAAGGGGATCATCTAGATGTACATATACTCAAAGTATTCATTGAACGGAAATAAGGGGATCAAGAAAGATGACAAAGGGGATCATCTAGATGTACATATACTATAGTATTGCATTTGAATCAGAAATAAGGGGATCAGCGTAAGATGACCAATGGTATACATCTAGATGTACATATACTATAGTTTTCAGTTGAAAGAAGAATAAGGGGGGACGTAAGATGATAGGGTATCATCTACAAGATCGTACATATACTTATAGTATTCATTGAACAGAAATAAGGGTATCACGTAAAATGACCAGGGGATCATCTAGATGTACACTAAATAATCTTATAGTTTGCATTGAAACAGAAAAAAGGGATCACGTTTAAGAATGGCCAGGAACATCTATAGATGTACAATAATACTATATATATATATCCATAATCAATTAAGAAACCACTCACCATACATGATGAACTGAGGATGCCAATGCTGGAAGGACAGCGGATCATTAGATAGGAGGGACGCACTAATATCAGTTCTTCACATGAAACTAGTAAGAAAGTAAGAGATCAATCAGATCAGAAGAACCAGAAGGAGTATAAACTACTATGTGTAGCATATTCCTGATTTATTATGGAATTATGGCATATATGTAAAGGGGATGACGTAAAATGACAAGTGAATCATGTTAGAGTAGCATATTCTAGTTTTTTAAATGTATTGAGAACAAATACATTTATAAGGGATCAACGTAAATGAAGCATAAGGTAATCCATTTAGATGTACATATTACTATAGTATTCATTAAACAGGAAAAAGGGATCACGTAAGATGACCAGCGGTACATCTAAATAAACACATACTTTAGTTTTCATTAAAGAGAAAGAAATAAGGGGACCAGGTAAGACGACCAGGAGATCATATAATGTACATACTCTTTTTCATTATGGAACATATATGAGGGGATCGCGTAAAATGACAAGGGGATAATTTAGATGTACATATTCTATAATTTTCATTGAAAAGAATTAAAGGGATCACGTAAGATGATAAGGGGATCACGTAGATGACAAGGGGATTATGTAGATGTTCATATACTCTTTTATATTAAGGAACATATATGAGGGGATCACGTTAAATGACCGGGGGATCATCTAGATGTACATATATACTATAGTTATCATTGAACAGAAATAAGGGGATCACGTTAGATTACAAGGATATCATGTAGATGCACATACTCGTTTTTCAACATGGAACAGATTTGATGGGGATCACGTAAAATGACGATAGGATCATCTAGATGTACATATACTATAGTTTTCATTGAGCAGAAATAAGTGGATCACGTAAGATTATCGCGACGTTCCAGCTTAACTGGTGGAGGGCGACCTCAGGTACCCTTCCGTGCATTATTTCAGGCACGAACGGGCACCTGATAAGAACCACTGACGTTCCGTAAGCAAGCTGGATAGCTTCATCACATGAAAGAATCTAAAGTCCCTGTCGGGATTCGAACCCAAAGCGGTGAGGGGCAAGTGGTTTGAAGTCAACGACCCTTAACCACTTGGCCACGGACGCAAATATTATTTATACATCTAGATGATCACCTGGTTATCTTACGTGATCCCCTTACTTCTGTTCAATGAAAGCTATAGTATAATTATGTACATCAAGATGATCACCTGATCCTTTTACGCGATCCCCTCATATCTGTTCCATAATGAAAAAGAGTATGTACACATAGATGACCGACTTACCTGATCTTATTTCTTTCTGTTCAATTGAAAACTATACTATGTGTTCATCTAGATGATCTGCAGGTCATCTTACGTGATCCCCTTATTTATTTTCAATGAATACTATAGTATATGTACATCTAGATGATACCCTTGCCATCTTGCATGGTCCCCTGATTTCTTTTCAATGAATACTATAGTATATGTACATCTAGATGATCCCCTTCTCATCTTACGTGATCCCCTTATTTCTGTTCAATGAATACTATAGTATGCGCGTACATCAAGATGATCCCCTGGTCATCTTACGTGATTCCCTTATTTCTGTTCAATGAATACTACTGGTTTGAGGGTTGTTCAAAAAAGTAATAGGACTGTAGCTCTACTGTTCACACTTGTTTATTTACGTACATAACATTACATTACAAGACACAAATATCGGAACATGATCTCTATATAAAGTGAAAAAATCAATACAAAATGTTTACAAATAACAATTTTTTGAATTTTTCAAATGACAAGGGGTACGAAACTCGGCGCACGCTGACAATACAGAAAATGACTTTCATGACGTCGTTAACTAAATGCAAATATAACAAGTGTCATCCATCTTGAAAGTATTCTTCCTAGTGCTCTTGGTGATTGAATCATGTTCATATGATCATGTCTCATATGTGGAGATTTATCGAGAAAGAAACCGATCACAATTTCGTTCAACTCTCCAAGAAAAATGCCCGATAGCTGGCCATTCTCCACTTTTCTCGAATATTTTGAGTAAACTGGGGAATCAACAAGCATGGACTTTTAATGCTAAATTATGCAAAATTGATTTATGTTATTATTTTTCACATCATACGTTTTTAAATCAATATGATTATATAAAGTAAAATAACAATATGTATAATTGAAAAGTATCATCTATTAAAATAAAATTGGGGGAAAATACTTACTAATCATTACCGTTAATCATTATTATATCAATTTATTTAAACCAAGTATATTCAATGAGAGACAATGAAATAGTGTTTGATAGAATGGTTTTATATACAATCCTTTGGTGAAAACTTAAGTAGACGCGAAGCAGACAAAACGAGAGCCGGACAGTCCGCGTACCGTTTACCGTCGATCCATTTACAGCGTTTTTGCAATTAACGCCACTAACGTCCCGTCAATTTTCCGCTTTCATTCTCACAATTTCCTATTAGAGATTTTGTATTCGCCGTTTTTAAATTGATTGTACCAGCTGAAAACGAGTGTCCTGATGGCAGGATAATTTTCCTTTCTTAATTTTATCATTTTGTATGTATCTGTAAGAATATTGCCAATTCCATGTTGAATTCGTTGGCACAATTTAACGATCACACGAATTTCTGTTTGTTACTGAGTGCCATATTTCTACATTTAACGCCATTTACATTTACATTCTGCATGGATAAATTATGTCTATCTTTATACTTAACATGTTCATGTCTTTATGCTGAATAAATATTGAATTTGAAATGAAATGAAATGTTGCTAATGATTGGTAAAACTAATCTCAGTATTGGTAAAACTAATCTCAGTATATTCCTTGTCAAGCCATTTGATTCCCTGTTACATGCTTGATCCTATAATACATGTATATGTTTGGTAGAATATTATCTGTTGTACATCTCTATTATCCCCTAGTCAATCCATTTGTTCCTCTATCATATGTCTGAAGGTATATTCTCTGTTGTACGTCTGTACAATACCCTAGTCCATCCATTTGATCCCCTCTGATTTGTTTGCCCTTAGTCATTCAATTTTATCCCCTCTGATATGTTGGAAAAGGCATTCTCTGTGTACATCTATACCATACCGTAGTACATCAAGTGGACACCCTTTACACGTTGACTAGTATGTTCTCTTTTATATATCCATTTGATTCCCTTTTAAATGTTTGAAGGTAAATTCTCTGTTGTACATCTGTATGATCCCCTCGTCCATCCTTTTGATCCCCTCTTATATTTTATAGTATATTCTCCTTTGTACATCTGTCTGATCCCCTCGTCCATCCATTCGATCCCCTTTTATATTTTTGATAGTATATTCTCAGTTGTATATCTATTTGATCCCTTAGTCCTTCCATTTGATCCCCTATCATTTGCTTGAAGGTATATTATCCTCATCTATATCACACCTGGTCTTACGTGATCCGCTGATATCTGTTCAATGAAAACTAAAGAATATGTACATCTAAATGGCCCGTTGGTCATCGTACGTGATCCCCTTATATCTTTTCAATGAATAGTATAGTTTATGTACATCAAGATGTTTCCCTGGTCAACTTACGTGATCATCCGATATCTGTCCAATGAAAACTATAGTATATGTAAATCTAGATGATACACTTGTCATATACGTGATCACCTTATATTTGTTCAATGAATACTATAGAATGTGTACATCTAGATCATCCCCTGGTCAGCTTCCATTATCCCCATATATTTGTTCCAACATATGAAAGAATATATGTACAGGTAAATGACCCCCTTGTCATCTTCCGTGATCCCTTTATTTCTATTCAATGGATACTATAGTACATGTACATGTAAATATAGTTGATCCCCTTGTCATCTTTCGTGATCTCCATGTATCCGTTTCATAATTAGAAAGAGTATATGTACATCTAGATGACCCACTTGCCATATTACGTGATCTCCTTTTATCTGTTCAATGAATAATATAGAATGTGTACATCTAAATGATCCCCTGGTCTGATTACATGGTACTCACATATCTGTTCCATAATAAGAAAGAATAAATGTACATGTAGATGACCCCCTGCTCATCTCACGTGATCCCTTTATTTCTGTTCAATGAAAACTATAGTATATGTACATATAGACGATCCCTTTGTCATCTTACGTGATCTCCTTAGATCTGTTCAATGAATACTATAGTATATGTAAATCTGAATGATCCCCTGGTCAGCTTACAATATCCCCATTTATCTGCTCCAAAATATGAAAGCATATAAGTACATCTAAATGGCCCCCTGGTCATCTAACGTGATCCCTTTATTTCTGTTCAATGGATACTATAGTAAATGTAAATATAGTTGATCCCCTTGTCATCTTTCGTGATCTTCATATATCCGTTCCATAATTAGAAAGAGTATATGTACATTTAGATGATCCCCTGGTCTTCTTAAGTAGTATATGCGCCTCTTTATACCCAAGACTGCGCATGCGCGGCGGCCATTTTGTTTTCTATTGATAGTAACTCATTTGCATAAAAGAAATGACCTCACTACACATACGGCCGTGTTGAATAACCGACGCGCGGCTTCATTTTGGATTCTTTTTTTAAGAATGACATTATCACGTTATAAATAGAAATAAAAAATATCTCCCGGAAGTATACGGAGCTGACTCGTATACACGATCTTAGGGCTTGAATCGCGGACATTGAGGGTCAGGTCCTCGGCCCTAGACGGAGAGATAATTACCATTATGACAGATAAAAGAAATGTTTGTAAATAGATACGTACTTAACATTTTAATTTATAAAAAATAGTTTAGGTTCAAAATAATATTGATACAAATATAACTCGTTTACTTACCTACATTTAGTAAGGAAATGACTGTCATAGCGTAACGTTCTTGTAGACTGCGCATGATCTATTTTTAGTCGCGGTATTTCACAACCACCAGGAGCTATTTCATCAGCCCCACGCGGGTGTCAATGAAAGAAAAAGGCATTAAGTACAGTCGCCGCTCAGTCTAGATTCACAATACCTAGCGGCACTATGTTGAACAAAAACCCTTTTATCCTTCGTTACTAAATATAACTTTTTATTAATCACAAAAGAATCTATTATCCTTTCAAACGCAGCGACCGTCAAGTACAGTCGCCACTTAGTCTAGATTTACAATACCTAGCGGAACTATGTTGAATAAAAACCCTTTATCCTTCGTTACTAAATATAGCTTTTCATTAATCACAAAAGATTAATAGAATTGACGGACCTTTTCTCTTCGCATGCATTAACATATTTTAACACTTCATATATTGTACCGTTCCTTTTAAGTGCATGCTACGGTAAACTGATTGCATATTTTAAACACGGTTGCCCTTAGCAACTGGTCAAATTTTGTGATTTTTATGAACACTTTAAATTCCCGTTTTACGAAAATTGATTTTGAATGAATACACTTATGTATACGAAAGTTGTAAACTGATTTTGAATGAATAACTTATGTATAAGAAAGTTGTAAACTGATTTTAAATGAAATTTATAATACATTTAAGCTATAAACCGGTTTTTTTATCGTTTGGGCAACCGTTTACGCTCAAAATTTTCGAGATAAAGTCGTTATAAGATAGAATAAACCGAAAGCTTTCGTTTTGACCCGGGGTTCTCGATTCGATTTTCAGCCGTTTTTGAGTTATGACGCAAGAGCGATTTTAAACCCTAAATTGCGAAAGTCAATAAAAACGTTACAACTGTTTTCCAATCGATTCGTCTCGTCGCGCTGATAAAGAAAATATATAGTTTTATGGGTTTATCTTTTACCGTTTTCGTGTAATTCGAGTTTAAAGTCACCGGAAGTGACGTCACAGAAATTTCAAAATCGATTTCTTCGTTATTACTTGACCGAATATATACGTGTTTTGGTATCGTTGGAAAGCATTTTACCACACCTGTTACCTTGACGCTATTTAAAAAGCCATTGGACCGGAACTGAAATCACTGAAGCGTAAAAACGTGTTTTCTGTACCACGTCCGGACCGAACTAAGGCGTGTTTGGTATCAAACGAAATGTCTTAAGCCGCTCTTTATGAATACGGACTAAAATCGAAATTAAAAATCAATCATACAAAAAGGCTTTTTCTTTTTAACATTTTTTCACAGAAACTACAACTGATTTTAAATGAAATTTATAATACATTTAAGCTATAAACCGGTTTTTTATCGTTTGGGCAACCGTTTACGCTCAAAATTTTCGAGATAAAGTCGTTATAAGATAGAATAAACCGAAAGCTTTCGTTTTGACCCGGGGTTCTCGATTCGATTTTCAGCCGTTTTTGAGTTATGACGCAAGAGCGATTTTAACCCTAAATTGCGAAAGTCAATAAAAACGTTAGAACTTTTTACCAATCGATTCGTCTCGTCGCGCTGATTAAGAAAATATATAGTTTTATGGGTTTATCTTTTACCGTTTTCGAGTAATTCGAGTTTAAATTCACCGGAAGTGACGTCAAAGAAATTTCAAAATCGATTTCTTCGTTATTACTTGACCGAATATATACATGTTTGATATCGTTGGAAAGCATTTTACCACACCTGTTACCTGACGCTATTCAAAAAGCCATTGGACCGGAACTGAAATCACTGAAGCGTAAAAACGTGTTTTCTGTACCACGTCCGGACCGATCTTAGGCGTGTTTGGTATCAAATGAAACGTCTTAAGCCGCTCTTTATGAATACGGACTAAAATCGAAATTAAAATCACTCATGCGTAAAAATCATTAAAATAACTAAAATAAGCTTACCCCAGTCTTTACTCCTTGCCTATCAAACTATTTATGACAAGTTACTATAGCCTATCGTTAAACGGTCCAGTTACGACAGGTTTAAACCGGTATTGCTATTTTTGATTAGCCAATGAAATTGAAGAACGGTGACGTTTAAAAATAGACAGCCTCGTTTTGAACCCACTCTTTTTCATTAACCAATCAAAATGGAGAACGATGACGTTTAAAAATAGACAGCCTCGTTTTGAACCCACTCTTTTTCATTAACCAATTCAAAATGGAGAACGATGACGTTCTTACCAAAAATAGATATGACTCGCGCAACGGAGAGTATATAAGAGAGCGCTTTAGCCCCCTCCGTCATTCTGACTTCAGAACTCTAACCGACAACATGGAAAACATAGCAGCTACTTTCGAAATGATGGTGAATTCTTTCACCGACGCTGAAGAATTAATGAATTTTTGCTGCGACATGGGGGATACAGGATTCCCCCGGGGTGCGGTTTCGACTATTTCAGTTAAGGAACCCACAATATGGAGATGACTTTGTGAATGAACAAATGGAAAAGATTACTCGACAGTTTAAACGACACAATGCAGAACCGAGAAGACACGGAAGATTTTGATTTGGCGCTAGAGTACGTAAGAGAGCAAGAGGAAATCGAGGGTGCAGTAAGAGCACTATTATTTGACGAAAGAAATGGATAAGATGGCGACTGCTTGTGTGGAAGACGGGAGTGGAGCCCTCAATCACCAGGGCTACAAGTAGGGAGTGGGGATGAGCCTCAAGCGGGACCCTCTCATAGGCCCGACGCCCCACGGGAGCTTCAGTATACGATAAGTAAAAAATCAGAAAGGACATACGCAACAAAAAGCAGCGGTGGATCGTACATATCAAGTGAAAATTGATGAACAGTATAATGGACAGAGACTGCAAGATTGTGAGACAAGGACTTCACCAAATGTTTGAAGACGTGCTCGAAGAAACCCGGGGCAATTTGGCGGGGAACGATTTGGGTCGTGTCGTTATTCATCATCAAGGATTACACGATCCCATCATTGTGCCCCTCCAGCCCTGGGACCAGTTGACCGCCAATAAAGTGATGGAAATCATCGAAAAGGTACTGAATAGCAACCAAAACTTGTCCATCGATGAAAGCTTTTATATATCTATAGGCTCCATCGAATTACCAAAAGGAGGAGCAAGACGGAGAATCACCAAATTAAAAGGAAAAAATAATTCATTAAAGTTGAAAACCTCTATAGTGACCATCGAAAATGATGACCAAATGTGTATGGCCAGGGCAATCGGGGTAAGTTGGGCGAAACTTAATATATGTACACCGGAAGAATGGAAAGACATTGCTAAAAAACGCCAAAAGAAATCAAATTTACAACTTATACTAGAAAACCATAAAGTGCCAGAAAGTTACTACAAGAAGCTCAGAGAAAAGAAAAGAGATGAACAGAGACAGTTAGCGCTAGCCATAAGCCAATTAGCCGGAGTACCTTTAGATCGTCCAGCAAGTTTAAATGACATGGAGGCGTTTGAAGAAGTGTTGGGAGTGCGCGTGATGGTAGTCAGCGCCAGACTGGGAAACAAGTTCATTACCAGCCCTAGTCAGGACGAGCGTCCATGTATTTACCTGTACCTCGTGGACGACGACCACTTTCACGCCATCACCAGCATAACAGGATTCTTCAGCGCGAGGTATTTCTGCGACCAATGCCTCAAACACTACGACCACAGAGAAAATCATCAGTGTGAGACCTCCTGTATTGTGTGTAAGACGGACAACTGCCCAGAAACAGACAACACAGTCAAATGCACAGACTGTAACATGACATGCAGATCAGACAAATGTTTTAAACAACATAAAACAGTACCAGTACATAAAAAAGGAAAATGTAAAGGAAAACCCAGCGGACTATCACAGTGTCAAAAATATTGGAAATGCCCTACCTGTTATAAAGTATTAAGAACCGATAAAAGGAAGAAAGAAGACCATGAGTGTGGAGAATACCTGTGTACGTCATGCGAACAATATGTAATGGAAGGACATTTATGTTATTTGAGATCAATACCAGCCAAGGAACATTATAATTCTAAATTTATATTTTTTGATTTTGAATGTTGTCAGGATGAAGTGTCAGAGTGTGAAAACGGATATGTAGCGAGTAGAAAACGAAATTGTAAAGACTGTCAATCACATGAGGTATGTAAATCTTGCTCTAAATGTCAACACTGTAAATCATCTTGGTGCGGAAAAGCCATTCATCGTCCCAATTTCGTAGTAGCACATACTGTATGTCCAAAATGTATCGATAAACCATTGACCCCCGAATCTAAATGTAATAAATGCGGTACACGGTGCGACGAATGTGACAACTCTGATTTACTCGACATTGAAGATCCAGGACCGTGTCCTGGGAAATGTGGATTCAGAGAAGTCACTTTCGAAGGGACCGACACAGCTGAAAAATTTGGTGAATGGTTATTTTCCCCCCAGCACGAATATTTTAAAGTGTTTGCTCATAATATGAAAGGTTACGACGGTTATTTCCTTTTAGAGTATTTAATAGACCAATCATTGAGACCAGACAAGATTATTTACAGTGGCTCCAAAATTATGTATATGACAATAGAGTCGGATTTACATATCAAAGTGATTGACAGTCTCACCTTTTTACCTATGAAATTGTCCGCCCTCCCTAAAGCGTTTGGATTGACTGAATTAAAGAAAGGTTGGTTTCCCCATTACTTCAATACTAGCGAGAATCAGAATTATGTAGGCCCGTACCCAGATGCTCAGTGTTATGGTCATGATTTAATGAGTGAGAAAGAGAGAGCTGAATTGTTAGTGTGGTTGAGTGAGAGAAAGGACGACGTGTTTGATTTTAGAAAAGAAATGTTAGATTATTGTAGAAGTGATGTAGATATTTTAAGACAAGCGTGTTTGAAATTTAGAGAGTTGTTAATGAGTGCTACGGGTGAAAGAATAGAGGTGGTGAATGAAAAAGGAAAGAAAGAAAAAACGTGGGTCGGAGCCGTGGATCCATTCGATTCCATGACCATAGCTTCCGTCTGCATGAATGTCTTTAGAACCAAATTTTTAGAAGAAGAATGGAAAGTAAAATTAGAGGGCAGGGTGATTGGATACCTTCAAAATTAATAGACGGAAAGCTTTATGTGTTGCGCGAAAAACGAATGGATCCTCGAAACCAAACTCACGGGTGAGAAAGTAAGTGAGACAGAATTTGTAAGGACACCCATA
Organism: Ruditapes philippinarum; assembly: GCF_026571515.1. Lineage (NCBI taxonomy): Eukaryota > Metazoa > Mollusca > Bivalvia > Venerida > Veneridae > Ruditapes > Ruditapes philippinarum. The sequence goes on along the minus strand of NW_026852335.1, from coordinate 9,928 downwards.
GCGAAAATTCCTCCTAATGGTTATAATGATCAATATAGCGAAGCGTCCATACAATGGTTAGAATGGGTGGCGTGTACAAAAAACGTCAAAATTCAGCACGCTTTAAATAAGGGAGAGAAATCTTTACTGGGAACACGTTACAAATTAGACGGTTACTGCGAGGAAACAAACACGGCCTATGAGTACCATGGTTGTATCTTTCATGGATGCCCTGATTGTTTCGCAGATAACCGAGAAGAAAACGCGTCACCCACTCACCAACCAATCATTAGATGAATTGTACGCGTTAACGATGAAAAAGAAAGCTTACATCCAACAGTTAGGCATGAAATACGTTTGCATTTGGGACCACGAATTCAAAAAACAAAAGATTCAAAATACTGAACTGAAACAATTCGTAGAAAGCTTAGATATAATTGATAGGTTAGACCCTAGGGAAAGTTTCTTCGGGGGTCGCACCAATGCCAGTCAACTCTATTACAAAGGGGAAGAACAGGAAGAAATCAAGTATGTGGATTTCACGAGCTTGTATCCATGGGTGAATAAGTATTGTCAATATCCCGTAGGACATCCTACCATCATAACCAAAGATGTTAAAGACATCGAGGGCTATTTCGGTATAGCCAAGGTCAAAATATTACCCCTAGAGGATTATACCATCCCGTGCTACCGTATCGCTCAAATAACAAGTTGAAATTCCCCCTATGTAGGACCTGCGCCGATACTGAGAATCAAAACCCATGCGCCTGTTCAGAACAAGAAAGAGAGTTGACTGGTACGTGGTGCACTCCGGAGATTCAAACGGCCGTTAAATTAGGATATCAAATTAAAAGATTTACGAAGTATACCACTGGGAGGAATCCACACAATATGACCCAAAAAACCGGATCAGGGGGACTGTTTGCCAATTACATAAACACATTTTTAAAGTTTAAGCAAGAGGCAAGCGGTTCTCCCGACTGGATACACAATGAGCAAGATATGACAAATTATGTGTCTCAATACTTACAGAAAGAGGGAGTTTCGTTGGATCGGGCAAACATCTCGAAGAACCCGGGTTTGAGAGCTCTGGCTAAATTATGTCTCAATAGTTTTTTGGGGCAAGTTTGGTCAGAGACTCAATATGCGCCAGACAGAGTTCTTTCACGAACTACAGGTCAACCTCTTCTTCCAATTGTTTGCCGATCCGACGAAAGAACCTCTGAATTTTCACATACTTACCAATGACATGATACAAATAGAATGGCAATATAAAACGAGACTGCCAAACCCGAAGATAATAAAACGAACATATACTTAGCTACGTTTACTACATGCTGGGCAAGACTCAAACTCTACAGTGTGCTCGAAAAGCTCGATAGACGAGTGCTGTATTACGATACGGACAGCGTCATCTATGTGAGTCGCCCTGGACAGTATGATCCGCCATTAGGAGATTACTTGGGTGAACTCACGGATGAGCTGAGTGGAGGGAGCATATTGTAGAATTTGTGTCGGGTGGTCCTAAAAATTATGCCTATAGAACCAATAAAAACAACGAAACTTGTAAAGTCAGGGGTTTCACATTAAATTATACAAATAGCCAACTCATCAACTTTGAAAGTGTGAAAGATATAGTAACAGACCCACAAAAGAATTCAAATATCGTAGTAACAAACCCTAGTAAAATTTGTAGAGATAAAAGAAAAAGAAAATTGTACAATAGGGAAGAAAAGAAAAGTTATCAGATGGTGTATACCAAGCGTAGAAAACTGGACAATTATGATACAGTACCATATGGATATTAGAATAAATTATTGCTGTTGTAAATATTTGTTCTTATTGTTTCGTTTTCTGTCACATGCGTTAAAAAAGTGTAACTGCTTTTTCAATTTTTGTCACTACTGATTCAAAAAGTGTTACGCATATTTCAGTTTTTGCACGTTTACATGTAATTTTCCATAGGGTATGTTTCAAAAAGTGTCACTGCTGTGTCAAAAAGTGTCACTGCTTATTCAAAAAGTGTCACTAATGTGTCAAAAAGTGTCATTGCTGTTTCAAAAAGTGTAACTACTTTTTTCAATATTTGTCACGTATGATTCTGTTTTTTGTCACATGTGTATTAAAGACTTTCTGTTCAATGAATGCTATATAGTATATGTACATATAGACGATCCCTTTGTCATTTTACGTGATCCCTTTATTTCTGTTCAATGGATACTATAGTAAATGTAAATATGGTTGATCCCCTTGTCATCTTTCGTGATCTCCATATATCCGTTCCATAATTAGAAAGAGTACATGTATATGTACATGTAGATGATCCCCTGGTCATCTTATGTGATCCCCTTATATCTGCTCAATGAATACTATAGTATATGTACATCTAGATGATCCCCTGGTCATCTTACGTGATCCCCTGATATCTGTTCAATAAATCTTATACTGTATGCACATCTAGACGATCCCCTGGTCATCTTACGTGATCCCCTTATTTCTGTTCAATAAAAACTATAGCATATGTAAAATTAGATGATCCCCTGGTCATCTTACGTTATCCCCTTATATCCCTTCCATAATAAGAAAGAGGACGTGTATATCTAGATGATCGCCTGGTCACCTTACGTGATCCAATGATATCAGTTCAAGGAAAATTATGTTATGTGTACATGTAGATGATCCCCTGGTCATCAAGTACGTGACCCGCTGATATCTGTTCAATGAAAAGTATAGTATATGTACATCTAAATGATTCCCTGGTCATCTTACGTGATCGCGTTGTATCTGTTCAATGAAAACTATATAGTATAAACTTGGTCCTCTTATAATGTGATTCCTAATATATTTTTCATATGAACATAAGTATACATTGTATGTACATTCAGATGATCCTTTAGTCATCTAACTGGATATCCTCACATAGGTTCATATGCTGATTAAATCATTTGGCATATGAATGAAAGCACCATTATTGCACGACTTAACACTTTAAAGCCTTTTTCCATTTTTATAAGACATTCATGTATATTTATTAGGGGGATTAAGCATATGCACTAACATACAGTAACACTGATCATTTCCACAGATTTATAGTCTATTTTAATCACGATGAGAACGCTTTATAAGAAATTCGTGCTTAATTTATAGGCGGGGCTAAATATGCAAAGTGTACGCTTACTCGATCCCTTTTTCCGTTTACCATACGACATACGACATCCTGGCGGAGTTTACTATTACAATTTAAAGAGCGTCTCAGTGAACGCTCCTATAGAGAATGGAAAGGGACGTAAATATGCGAAATGTACTTTTATTTTTCAATCAGTTTTAATTAAAAAAAAAATATATCGCAATATTAGACCTAGATTCTACGTTGAATTGAAACAAAATAAATCGGTCAAGTTATGTTTCCAAAGCAACTTATAGCATCACCAAACAATATACGCATGTCTCTATATAATAACACTATTAACTGTGAAATTGTATACAGTACTTTTAGTTGCTTTTTTAGATTTATGCACAAGTTTACAAAACACATAATGACATGACTATTATTTAGTGAATTTACATAAATTGTCGTCATCTGAGGTGAAGGCAAACAATTTTTAAAAGGATTCAACCAATTACACCAATAAATAGTTTGTCTTAGGTAAAATGAAGACGACAACCCGTGTATAGAGGTCATCTGCCCCAGTAGATCTACCTGAATAAAATGCAATCTAAACTTGAGATATACATGCTTTCGAACGTATCACCAATAATAAGTAATTGTAGGTTGTCATTAACACTTCCTTTAATAGGCATGTTACCTGTAAAATATTAAACATGAAAAACAGTTCGCCCATGATCTGATAGAGTATATATCAATGGCGACAACCAATAAATGGAGGTGTAATTTTCTTTAGATTTTAGATTATAATTATAGTGTATAGGCTACCGGGTAAGACTGTAAACTGATTGATGTATCCCTAGAAAAGTGCATTGTTAAATGCAATTCTGACAGCCAGTATCTGGATGTAGAGAAGTTTAATGTCTGAATGTAAAATCATGTATATTCACTCCATTTATTATATTACGTGTATATAGCCATTATATGTATATGAGCCGTGTCACGACAAAACCAACATAGTGCGTTTGCGACCAGCATTGATCCAGACCAGCCTGCACATCCGCGCAGTCTGATCAGGATCCGTGCTGTTCGCTAACCAACTCTATTAAAAGTAGAGGAACGTACTGCTTGATAGCAAACACTTTAAAGTAGCTTTTTCTGTTGTATTTTTGTTCGGTTATAATTGTGTTTTGTTTTTTTGTATATAATTTTGCACATTCGTGATGATCAGTTTTAAAACGTTTCTTTTCCAAAATGAGTTTAAAATTATGCCCCAGTGGTAAACTGACACTTCAATAAATAATTAATTACCCGCTTTTACTTTAGACGGGTAAACTTTGACAGTTGAATGGAGCATTGTCCGCATATCCGTCCCTAAATAAACATACGCCAGACCAAGTGGCTACTTTAAAGGGATTAACTTTAACATTTCAATAGGCCATTGTTAGTGTTTCCGTCCCTAAATAAACACACGCCATACGTTGTGGCGACTTTACATTCGTGATCAAAGCATTTAGAAATAATACACTGATGATTTGTGTCATTTGGATTCGGACCGCCGAGGAGTCAACATCGTATGTATGTATTTTACGCAGATATTTATTAAATTATTTTACAGTAAATGTCCCTATTATTATTTTATATAGAAACATTATTTGACAGAGTCACAATATCGAATTAAATTGAAAATAAATTTCATATATTTTGTTATATGTTAAATTTTTTATAAAGAAACAAATTTAAAGTAATAAATTGTCTTATTTATAGTATTATAGAGAGTCAATTAGTCTGTCGGTTTTCAATTATATCTTATTACTAATGTATTTTCTTTTATTTGGAATGTTTATAGAAAAACACATTAAAAATAATATATTAATATTAAGTCAGTTTTTACGCAGATATTTATTGAATTATTTTACAGTAAATGTCCTTATTATTATTTTATATAGAAACAGTATTTGACAGAGTCATAATATCGAATTAAATTGAAAATAAATTTCATATATTTTGTTATATGTTAAGAATTTTATAAAGAAACAAATTTAAAGTAATAAATTAATTGTCTTATTTATAGTATTATAGAGAGTCAATTAGTCAGTCGGTTTTCAATTATATCTTATTACTTATGTATTTTCTTTTATTTGGAATGTTTATAGAAAAACACATTAAAAATAATATATTAATATTTAGTCAGTTTTTATTACTAATTAAAAATATAATCAAGCCGTTTGCATTTTTTTAAGAGATTCTACTTTATTCGAACAATGATTTTATTAATTGATATGTGTAGTTAAGCACGTATTTATACAAAGGTTATCTGTAGTTATAATAATGGTGATTATCTCCCCGTCTAGGGCCGAGGACCTGACCTTCAATGTCCGCGATTCAAGCCCTAAGATCGTGTATACGAGTCAGCTCCGTATACTTCCGGGAGATATTATTTCTATTTATAATGTGATGATGTCATTCTTAAAAAAAGAATCCAAAATGGCCGCCGCGCGTCTGTTATTCAACACGGCCGCCGCGTATGTGTAGTAAGGTCATTTCTTCTATGCAAATGAGTAGCTATTAATAGAAAATAAAATGGCCGCCGAGCATGCGCAGTCTTGGGGGTAAAGAGGCCCATATACTACTCCTGACTACAGCATTTAGAGGTTATAACTTACACTGCTTAAACTTGCTTGAATCTCGTTTGAATGTGTTAATAAACATAAATGTAAAATAATAAGTTAGGAACTGATAGGGTTATGAATGACGACAATAATTATTATCTACCTACATTTACTGAAGATTTTTTTATGATTGCAACTACATTAATAGCAGGTATAAATGTATCCAATCAAATACAATAAATATAAATTTGCTTGGGTAAATCAATGACGATAACCCATGTAAGGAGGTCACTTGCTTCAGTGCCTGAATAAAAGTATCTGAATAAAGTGCTGAACGTATTGTCATATTTAATAAACAATAATTTAAGGTTATCCCTTATACTGCCTAAATTGTTTCGAATGCCTTTTTGATGTACCTGCAAGGTTTAGTGTATACTACCTTAGACGACAAACAATATATGGTGGTCAACTTCCTTTCTTTATAATGAAATAAATGTACCGTGTAATATAATGAAATCCGGTCGATAGAAGCAATGGTTTATCCGTAGAAAAAAACTCAAAATAATTGTATTGCCAAAGGCTTTGGTGACAAACCGCATCTAGATGTCTGATTTTCCTATAATGTATGTACGACTAAAAACGGAGGAAGATGAAAACTGAAAAAAAAACGTTTAAAATTAATATCAATGTAACACATAAACTTAAAACAGCAATGACGATATGCATAAACATGCAAATTTTCAAAATTACTAGTGAATATGGGTCTGGAAAACAATGACGAAAACCGATATATATGTATGTCCGTGTGTGTGTGTGTGTGTGTGTGTGTGTGTGTGTGTGTGTGTGTGTGTTTTTTTTTGTAAAACAAAGACTACAACCCATGTTTGGTGGTCAGCTGCTTTAGTGCTTGAATAAAGTGCATTCACTTATACTGCCTAAATCGGCTTATGTCTTAAATGCCACTTTCACCAATACTAAATCAACAAAGAACGTGGCAGAATTCTTAGAAAGAAGATGGTGTCAACAACTCACGACAACCAATATATGGAGGCACAGATTTAGCTCCATGATGGGAGTTATTTTTTAACCGCCTGTTCATCTACATATAAAACGGTGCTTTAAAATCATTGAGTTTCTTCATTAAGCTTGCTCATTGTCTAGAAAAAGTTTAAAAACAAACATGACTGACTTACATATGTCACAAATTATAAATTGTAAATGTCACAAATGTTATAATGTGCACTTAAGAGAACTTATTAAGAGCAGCCAAACGAAAACTACAGGTCAAGACATTTTTAAATGCTGGTAGATGTGCTTTGGAAACCAATTGCAACATACATTCTATGCGTCTTAATTATATCCATCAGGACCGATCTAATCAAATTTGACATTAAAGAATTTCTTTTTGTAAAGCACTGACCACAAAATTATGCAACTTGATATGTATTTCATAAAATAATGTCGACTGTTATCCATTGCTCTACTTACATGTACATAGCCTTCCGAGAATAAAGAAAAGGTTTCTTTCATAAGGTTTAAGTAACGTTACGCGAGGATTGAATATTTTTAAATCGTTTTTTATATTAACTTATTTCAAGATATTCTCACAATAATAACAAATATATTATTATATATTGAACCAGGCCTTGAAACACAAAGTGTTATTTGAAACGAAGAATGTCCATTTTTTTCAATAAATTATATTACTTCCTACAAATCACCAATCTTTTAGGGTATTTATACATTCAATCAGAGATAACCTTTTTGGAAACTAATGGCCTTCGTAATAAGAGCTGTCCAAGGAGCAGCACGTTCTAAATACTCATTAGTATCATAAAAAAAAGAAGAAAAGGGGGCATTAATCGGATAAGCTATATGGCAAAAATTATTGCCTCGATATTCAACAAGTATTTCAACACGGATTTATATTACATAATTACATATTGCATAGAGAACAGCTGTTTTATAAAATTATTTTTTATTTTGAAACATATTTTTTTCATAGTTAACCTTCACAATTCACGTCAAATGATTTATTTATCACATGTTTATTTTCATTATTTTTCAAAGAAAGGACTATAGAAATTTAGTTATATATTTTCAATTTCATTTATAAATGTTATTAAAGAAAATAGATTTAAATTTTATTTATATATATCCTCTTCAGAATCATTTTCTTACCACACAATCATGCCATGGACTGTAGTTAAAGTCCGCGCACATACAAAATATACATTCAAATTCTATTTGTTTTTTGAAGATTGAGTGTTGCAATTATCACATGTAACCTGGTAGTAAAGTTTGAAAATAAAGTTATTTAATTATCACTTACCCCCTTCAAAGGTAATTAAACTTGAAAGAATTTAAGCGATGTGTAAAAAAAAATAATCAAAAGTTACTTTTATTTTGCAAAATACTTACTCAAACTGTAAAGATTTTTACTGTTTTTCTAGCGTTATATTAAAAAGTATCATGAATATCTTTCTACAGGCATTCAAATAAAAAGAATAATTAAAATATACGGATTTAAATATACGAGTGACATTAAAAAGGCGGGAGTCGAGACAGCCACACGAGAGAACTTTACTGTTACGATGATTGTCTACTTCACTGCACCGACATTTGAAAACAGATTTACAAAAAATAATAATGGTAAAAATGATGAATGAAATTTAAATATTCTATGAATATGGCAATATTGACAATCTCGGCAATATTTTGTACTAAAAAAAGTGAATAAATTTTCTTCACGTGTTGAGCGAATTGTAAAGGCCGCAATACATTACCCGTAAAACAATTGTGCGTTAATAAATTTGACTACATAACCCAATAAATTTTAAATATTGCATCTTTGATCATCTGTGTATAACTTACATCGGCTTCTTTTTTATTTTGAAACTGAAATTATTATGGTACCGTAGTAATAAATTTCAAATACCCGGTACCTGCTTTTTATATATAAAAAAAATGTAAATTTTCCGCGGATTTCGTTAAGTTAATTTTTTAATCGTCGTTGCCGACAGATAATCTGTACCTTTAAAAAATAAATTAGATATTTGAATTAAACAAGTATTTTTCTTCAAAATAAACTTTAAATTTCGAAAATCGGATAATAAATGGAAAAAGCTGTATAGTATTTTGTAAAGTAGGTATCCGTTGCGAACGGGCATTTACGCTTAGCGCCGGTAAATTATCGATCGAAGTACCTTTATCGGGCGCAGGGCAAGATATTTCAGCATTTATATAGGGTTAACTGGGAGTGTCCGATCCCTGTAATATAAATTCGTGATTTCAAGTTTGAAGTAACTGTCTGTGATGGTTTTAGACAAAATTGTGAAAATAGAAAAAAAATAAAACGTGAGATTATTGAGCAAACACGCACTTCAGGATTTTCTGTCATTTAAATTGAATTTCATTTTTTAAACTGAAAAAAGTATTCCAAGTTTAAAGATAGTATCTGATAGTTTTGATTTATTACAAAAGCACAAAGCTTTTCAAATCATAACTTAGGATCATCTGCCTTTTGATATTACATCACATCTGATGATAGTGAACACCAGAGACATAGTTATCTATGTCTCTGTGAACACCAAGTTTAAAAGTAAATAGCTTTTGTAATTGATGAGAAAATTGACTATAACCCATTAAAGGTGACAGTGACCTTGATCAGTGTCTCCACGTTTTGATTTTAATGATACATGTATTGATGCATATATAAATGAAAGTTTTACCAACGCTGTCAATGACTAGTAGGTGATTGCAATACCTCCTTCATTCCCCCAAAAAGTGGAGTTTATAAATCAACCCATTCTCTTGTTGAACTAGCAAACAGCACACAACCAAGGTCCATATTTCTTTTAATTTACCAAAAAATGAACAACTAAAAATACTCAACAGCTCATTTCTTTATTAAAATAAAATGACCAAAAACACAAAACTATCAATAAAATGAAGAAAAACATTTTTATAAACAAAGACAACTCAAAACTTTATATGAATCAAAACCAATATGTATAAAAAATACAGGCGAAATATTTTGTGATATTTTAACATGGAATGTACATTTTTAACAACAATCACCACAAGCAGGGTCACACCTGACAGTTTCAAATTTCCTAAGGCAAACATATTGGAGGTAGCTGATTGTGATAAACAGTTTTTCAAAAACAAGGTCTCTTCAAGTACAGAATTAATTTTCTTAAATTTATTTGACCTTAACAATCAAGGTCAT
>NW_026852334.1:0-23239 GCF_026571515.1 Ruditapes philippinarum | reverse complement strand
CAGACGTCCCTCTTAAGTCTAGGGCACTGGACCGTCTCAACGGTAGAGTTTCATATATCTGGGGCCAGGGGATGACGGATCAAAACAACTTCCGGCTGTAGCAAAATATATTCCTTTCATTATACACATGTAATCAATTTAAATGATTTAAGTAAAGGTTATATAAACCAAACGTACACAATGCAATCTTATTTTTTTTTTCAAAATATACTGTTTAATTTTATTGCATTTAAATAATGTAAACATACATGTACAAAATGGCCGACATCATATTACACAAAGAAAAATATATTCTAAGAAATGATCTCAGAACTCAAATAATATAAGTCTATTAACATTAGATGTACGCAATTTACAAATGCAACATATGAAGAGAATTACCTGTAGCAAAATATATATTCCTTTTATTATACACATGTAATTAATTTAAATGATTTAAGTTAAGGTTATATAAACCAAACGTATACAATACAATCTTATTTTTTTCAAAATATATTGTTTAATTGACCCTATTGGTCAAACTTATATACGTCATAGAAAATCATTTAAATAACAAAGGAATAGTAAAGAGGAAAGGTAAAAAGATAGTGTTATTGTAAATCACGTTGAGTAGTCGATTTACAATGTTACGGAATACTGCTGAAATTTAGAGTATTAGTATATGATGATATAGGTAAATTTGTACACCTGTGACAATAGCTTCATTAAAGTGACATTATGCTCATTCGAGGGTATACAGTGAGTGAACAGGTGAAAGTCAGAATAAGTTTTTATATAGCCATGATTCCTTTTAATTCATTTATTTTCTTCATATAAACAATAAATAATCCCCGGATCAAAACGGAATTTCTGTAAAAATATCAATTAGAACTTACCTGAAACGTTTACTTTATAAAAAGAGTGGGGCAGTCTTTTTATATTTTAGGCAGATTTTGAATTTTATCCTAATTTTCCAAAATAAACTGTCGGTCAAACACCATTTTAATAGTCAATCTTTTGAAATGAAAAGTCAATTTAGCTCAACTTGACTTGAAAAGACGAGTATAATGTCACTTTAATGTTTCAAATATACATAAGAAAAAAAGCATGGACATTCGCGGTCTCGGTCGTACAACAAGTAGTACAACCCTCTTACAGTACGATATAACGCTCAGTATAATTATTTCATAGAAACAAATTAAAATCAAACGCATCTTGCTGGGTATATCTCACAATCTTACCAAACATATATCGAATATATAAATATAGACTGTGTACATTGGTCGTGAAATCTGTATACAATTTGACAGGTTGATAAAATCAAACAATATACCTTGAATTAAATGCTGATAGTATTTCTTAAGGAATAGTTTTCCTTTGTTAGAGCATGTGTTCTTTGTTGTTTCTTAATTGTATTTATTAACATTTCTACGTTGCTTGGTTGGTTCCTAAACAGAAGGGAATAAACTTACTTCATGAGTTCAAAAACTGTTGAAAACGTAGAGAAAATTTGTTTTTCAATAGTTTAGCTATATAAGTAGTAATAGAACCTTTGGGTTTTTATTTAGTAAGTTTATAGAATTTATTTTAGATCCGTTGTGTAGGAAGCTATAAGCCTATAGGCAAAGTCTCTAATCCGTTCTTTGGAGCAGAGCGTGAAAAGTTTCTTACTGACCGTTTCAGGATTGAAACCCACAGGGCTTGAGATCCATTGATCACTAATTCAACAGCCATCTCATTTATATTTGACAGGCTGTCGTTATTATGATTATATCATAGCCGGTTTTGTGCAATATCATTTTCCTTTCTTTTCATTTTATTCACTAAATTTATTCTGTTTTTTTTTTCCCTCAATATATAAGTCATGTGCAGTGTGTATTTAGTGCTTTGGTAAGATGATGATAGACTATTTAATTGTACTTAGGTTTTATTTAAGGATATTGTTTAAATACCTTTTCACTGAAAATATGCGTTTTATTCTGGCGTTGATATGCAATGCTGTCAATTAGATGCGTCAAGCATTTGTATATTTAGACCTTGATGATTTATTCGTCAGAGCGCTTTGGTTATGAATACACGAAAACATTACCCATTATTATTAAAAAGACAAATGTAAACGACTTCCAATCCATCTGATCCATCTGAGCTATAAGGGAGATAATCAGCAGCCTTTTTTGTCTTAGTTTTACTACATACCTCCCTTTACATTTGACAAACATCAATAGTTATTAGACGCCACGTGCGCGCGGCGTATGCATTCGTTCAGTCAGCAATGGGGAAAATTTTAGTCTTGTTTTTATTTAATTGTTTTGTTTTAACAAAATTACACATTTTTCAGAGTTTCGGATAAAAATAGCTTTTCTGATGATCAACATGTCCCCGAGCGTTATGGAATTAAATAAACGTTTAACAAAAGTGATAATTCCATGTTTAAATATAACATTCTTTTTATTTTTTATCTTTTTTATTATTTACCAATAACAATGTGCCAATGAGCCAGTCTATATTCTAAAGCAGCAAATTACAGAGTGGAATATCCTCGGCTATTATCAATATCAACAGAAAGGGCCGAAAAGTTGCGGTTGAGGAAATTAGGGTATAATCAGCGTAATTCGTTTACTTACCGTAATGCATTTTCAATCAGTGATGCCTCCTTATATTTAGGAGTCATTGTATCGACGATATATAGAACATGTTTTACAACAAACACGGATAAGTGTAAACTTGCATTTTAAAAATGGAAAAAGGGGTTGAATTGAAAATTTTAAATCTAGTGTACAAACATTTAATTATGCCTCGCCCAGTATTTCTTAACACTGTAGACTAGGTGGATTTTGGTAATTGTTTTAACCCCAATTACATTATATGTTCTAGTTCTTTATAACCATGTTTTATTCTTTATTTCAGTAAGATAGTTTAAAACATTTGTGTTTTTATGGGCATGTTAGGTAGACATAGAATGCATGAGTAACGAAATGTATCAAATCTACAGTGTATAATCGGTAATACAATCACCAAATATTCGAATAAACGCCATGAATAATGTTTATATGTCCAAGAAACACATGTGTTATCTAGAGAATACTGTATCGTTTTATAGAAATGTGCGTTTACAATATAACGTATACTACGGCAAAGTATTTTATGTCAGTATTTACAAGATTTATTTTGGAGCAGAGCACGTGTTTTTGTTATAAATGTTTAATGAAGAATTGAAAATTCATTATCCAATTCATAGATTACTTAAATACAAGATGATAAATGTCGTTAGGTCTTGCCGTATATTTGAGATAAATACTGTTTGCACATCATATTATTATAAATGACAAGTCGACATTTAGATATACATTTAGGCTCTTATTTAATTTTGCAATTCATGTATATGAAGGTGTACAAAGTTGAAATGTCAAGAATGATCGATAACAGTTCTACATACAACTCAAATCACGTGCATGTATATCAGTTATTAAGAGAATGTATGGAGGGTGATTTATGCCAAAATTACATCTTGCTTTCTTACGTTACATCGTGCTTTCTAACTTGTACATTGTGCTTTCTAACTTGTACATTATGCATTCTGACATATACATCTTGCATTCTGACTTTTACATGTTGCTTTCTTACATACACATTATGCTTTCTGCTGTGTGCGACTTGCTTAATTTTATGTTGATGTCGTTATTTAACGATCAATTATTATTCATTTGTTGATCTGGTATATTAATTCAATAAATTAACCTGCAACTGTTTGTATTTGGGTCCATTTACTCAGCTTGAATGACGAATGTCATAAGGTAGAATGCGCATAGCCGAAAGCCGAATGCAGCAAGCATAATACAACGCGACATCTGGTGTAATAATATGTGACACCCAAATTATGCTAACAGGTGGCGCTACAGTTATATTCTCGGTAAAGTCCGTATTGCGGTTCGGATTCAGTTTACCAAGTTACGTCCCTTTGTTTTAAAATTTCCATTTGCACTCATGGAGGAAATATACAAAACGATTTAACCAATTTTTACATTTATTAATGAAACTCTGTAGGTCAAATTATATTTCCAGCTGACAATGACAAGTTGCACATTTCCAAATCAATGGTTTAAGAATTTATTTTTATTCATCAACAAAATAATTATGAAATAGAACAGTTGTTCGACATTGTTCAAAGTTTTTTGGCCATAAAAAACTTCTTATTAAAATATTTCATCCTCATGAAAAGTTCTTAAATTTTGACATGGCTTATTTCCAATACCTGTGACCATCCACAACATTTTTAATGTGTTTCTATTAATTAGGACATTTTCTTGCCTATTTTCAAACTAATTTTGTACACACGTTAGATTTTTTAAATTCAACTTGTCAAAAAAATGTCTTTTTTCACTAAGTTGAAATTATTCACTAAAATGCTTTATGAATACGGCCTCAGGTTCTTGTTCACAGTGTCAGCTTAAAACTGAAGGAACTGCTGCCAAAATCAGCTGATTCTGAGGAAAAAAAAAAGAAAAAAAAAGGCAAAACTGTCTAGTCTGTCAATCTGTGAGAGTTTAGCTTTAGGACGAATGATTTCATAATATTAATTGATGAGTACATAAAAACAAAATGTACAAAAAAGTCCCAAGAAATGGTTATAAAATCAAATGAATTGTTTGTCATAGAAGATATTAATAAACATTTTTTTCTACATTCTCAGTGGTGTTTGTATTGCAAATACTATTGCCTTAAGGTATAAAACTTTTTTGTTTTAAATGAGTAAGATCTGCTATACATTTCCAATATCATGAACGCTATAATTAAAGAAAACTTCTAAAAAGGCATCTTCAGCCAAACATGCAATATTCATTTTATAACCATTTCTTGGGACCATTTTTGTACATTTTGTTTTTTATGTACTCATCAATTAATCTATATCGGTACCCTCTTTGCGAAATCTGCTCAAACGGTACCCTCTTTACACATGCACAGGTCATTCTCTGCTAAAAACAAACCAGCGATGGATAACAATCAAGTAAAATTTCAATGTAATAAGGAAAGGTATTTGAAAGGTTTGACACGTACAAAAGATATATACCACGGGACACTAAAATGTTTTATTTATGTGCTGATTTGTCATGTGCCATTTTTTCATGTACTGCAACTTCACAATAAGCTGACACTCTAGACAGTTTTGACATTTTATTTTTTTTTCTCAGAATCAGCTGATTTTGGCAGCAATTTCTTCAGTTTTAAGCTGACACTGTGAACAAGAACCTGGGCCGTATTCATAAAGCATCTTAATGAATAATTTCAACTTAGTGAAAAAAGACATTTTTTTGACAAGTTGAATTTAAAAAATCTAACGTGTGTACAAAATTAGTTTGAAAATAGGCAAGAAAATGTCCTAATAATAAAACACATTAAAATGTTGTGGATGGTCACAGGTATTGGAAATAAGCCATGTCAAAATTTAAGAACTTTTCAAGAGTATGAAATATTTTAATAAGAAGTTTTTTATGGCCCAAGCACTTTGAACAATGTTGAACAACTGTTCTATTTTATAATTATTTTGTTGATGAAAAAAAATAAATTCTAAAACCATTGATTTGGAAATGTGCAACTTGTCATTGTCAGCTGGAAATATAATTTGACCTACAGAGTTTCAGTAATAAATATAAAAATTGGTTAAATCGTTTTGTACATTTTCTCCATGAGTGCAAATGGAAATTTTAAAACAAAGGGACGTAACTTGGTAAACTGAATCCGAAACGCAATACGGACTTTACCGAGAATATAACTGTAGCGCCACCTGTTAGCATAATTTGGGTGTCACATATTATTACACCAGATGTCGCGTTGTATTATGCTTGCTGCATTCGGCTTTCGGCTATGCGCATTCTACCTTATGACATTCGTCATTCAAGCTGAGTAAATAGACCCAAATACAAACAGTTGCAGGTTAATTTATTGAATTAATATACCAGATCAACAAATGAATAATAATTGATCGTTAAATAACGACATCAACATAAAATTAAGCAAGTCGCACACAGCAGAAAGCATAATGTGCATGTAAGAAAGCAACATGTAAAAGTCAGAATGCAAGATGTATATGTCAGAATGCATAATGTACAAGTTAGAAAGCACGATGTACAAGTTAGAAAGCACGATGTACAAGTTAGAAAGCACGATGTAACGTAAGAAAGCAAGATGTAATTTTGGCATAAATCACCCTCCATAAGAATGTATATTTATGTTGACAGTTTTACGTGTTGAGTTGTTATGATAAATATTGCTCTTTATAGAAAATTTAACGATCCTAAACTTATAAAACAGAAAATAAATTTATGTTCAGTTGACGGAAATTATTTACATATAGATGGTTACAGGGTTCTCTCTGGGTCAAAATCAGTTTCCGTCAGTAATTCAGCAAGATATGCTAACAGTTATATATCATTATGATTACAAACACATACGTTTGTATTTAAAACCGTTATATAAATCTCACTTTTCAAATAGGGAAAACAGAAACAACTTAAAAATTCTATGTTGTTTCTAAAATGAATAGAAATGTTATTTTAGATCGTGATTGGTTAACACAAAAGATTATATTTTGATTTAGGCTGCTTGAGAGTTAATAATACATATGTACCCCTCGATGAAGATATTCATATCGCATCAATTATTAGATAAGCATGATGTTATTCTTAATTCTCAAACAGTTAATGTGTGCACTGCTAAGTTAATACAAAATCCAGGCTTGGAAAATGATAAATTATATGAATTAAAAAGGATAGAAACTGGAATGATTGCTTCTGAACCAGGTCTTATGATAACAAATTCTGTTATGAAACTTTCGGCTGATAGAAGATTTCCTATTATGATTGTCAATAATACACAATAAAACTATAAGATTAAAACGAGATTCAGTAGTTGCTAAAGTTTCAGAAGTTAAGAGCATTAACTCGGTCACAGAGGCTCTTCAAACAACTTCCTCTCTGAACAACGATTTCGAACGTGATATTCATACACATTCAGCCTTATATATTCTACACGGACTCCTCAGATTTAGCGGTCGGAGCATGTTTAAGTCGGAAGTGTGACAAATCTTGTATTACTTCTTATCTCATAAATTAAGTGGATCTCAAAGAAAGTACAGTACCATAGACAAAGAAACATTCAGTATTCATTATGCGTTACAAAAATTAGATGTTTATTTACACAATGCAGAGTTTACTCTATTTACAGACCATAAACCTTTAAAATATCTTCTAGAAGCACCTATGCAAAACAAAAGAATTCAGCTTTGGGCTTTAAATATTTCTGCCTTCAACTGCAAAATTGAATTTTTGCCCGGAAAATTATATTTAATTGCCGATTTCTTTTCTAGACCTCCAGCTGATGACAAAAATACTAATAATTCGATATTGAACTTTACGAGCCTGATATTAATGGCAATGCCTTCGAAATAACAGTCTCTAAAACAAATACTAATTCAAATTATGATAATGGACATGCTGCGAAAACGCATGAAAGCTATGAAGTAAATGCTATTATTAAGTGTTAAAATGATTTTACAAGGTTTAGTTGAATTGTTATGGAACGTTATAATCCGTGTTATATGCTATACTAATTTTCGGTAAAATGACCATATGATATGCCTCGTAAATAGTTATTATAAAAAATATATACATTAAAAAGAAACAAATACAAAATCAAAGTCAAGTCAAGTCAAATATTTTATTGGCAAAAACAAATACATGTTCATCGCCAAGTTACCGTGGCGGTTATAACATATTTACATAACATAAGAAAAGTATGGTAAACAGTTAACATAACTACTACAAATTAAAACAGAAAATTGCATTACTTTAATTATATATTTTTTATATTTTTGGTGGTTGTATTCAGTTATATTAATTTTTAAGTTGTTTATTAGAAATATACATGTATCTTTGATATTTTTACAGTTCACACATTGCACTCAATTTGAATAGGCGGGGCTAACTGTAACATCCGCACAGTCTGATCAGGATCCATGCTGTTCGCTATCAGTTTCTCTACTTATTATACGGTTTGTAAGCGCACAGCATGGATCCTGATCAGACTGCGCGGATGCGCAGGCTGGTCTGGATCCATGCTGGTCGCAAACGCATTATGTTGGTTTTGTCATGACACGGCTCATAAATATGTGAAACTGTGAATCGAACACTCATTATAATTATAATGTTTAAATTGAGATAAGTCTTCTTATTGAAATAAACAAACGTTAAGAGCTTAGTTTAAAAAATATGTTTACAATTCAATATGACAAGTAATTATTAAATATCAAATATTACATTAAAGATAAAATACTTATACTCGAGTATATCTTTCATTGAATTCTTATCCTATGCATTTTATGGCAATGGTCTTGTTATTCATATATCTGAAACAAAATTATGTTTATTGTAAATGATATTTATTAACCGATCTGATTATGGACGAAAATGCAAAATTATTGGTCTAAAACAGACAGAGAGGTGCGCGCGACTTCGCCGGTACAGTAAAACACCGCCTGACTAGACACTATTACAGTCAGCCTCTAGGATGTGAAACCATGTACATATAACCATGAAAAAACATCTTCTTCGATGTACAACTATGTACATATAACCATGAACACCTTCTTCGATGCAAAACCATGTGACATAAGGTTCTACGATGTATGGCCGTCAACGTCAACAACAACAACAACAAAATGGTAAAACCAAATATACTTTTGTTCCTGTCTTCAACCAAAGAAGCCGAAAACCTCCGTTTATCAATATAATGTGTGTTTCTATGTGTTATATAAACTTAAAAAAACCAGAGAAATACTTATGATAACTTAGTATGTAAAGCAGTTATTTGTGCGACGCTATGAGAAAAAGATATCCAAAATAAATACCTCATGAACATTTTTGAGAATTGTGCAACAGCAGGCAAATTAAAAAAAATACTCAAAAACATTGCTACATAAATATAGAAGTATATTGCTATCATCACTTTGCCGTATTCTTAAATTCAAGACAATCTCTTTTACAACGACGCAACAACAAGAAAAGAGTTTACAGATATGCCATTAAATAATCGAATATAACTATCAAATTGTGTATATAAAGTTTACGTTTACATATAGATCAATTTAGAAGAATCTTCAAGGAAATAGAACATTTATGAACAATTATGGATTTCAATTTAAACTAAAATCTACATACTATCTTCAATGATTTAAAATTTCCTCAACCAAGACATGCTGATATCAACATTCTACAGCGGGTACCTGTAAAAATAGCCACGCAACGTTAAACAGGAAGTGTTCAATGCGCATGCGCGAGAATAGACAATAGAACGTGGACATTTCATCATTTTTGTTTACTTTATTATTATTTTTGTAACTTTTCTGCTGTTATCATACATATAATTCTGTCAAATCAAATACTTTAAAGTTTTTCTAATTAATATTCTTAAAATATTTTGTTCTTTGAAAATTGTTAACTTATTTGTTTGATGTTTAATATTTTAAGAATTGGAGGGAAATTGACAATTAATGACAAACCTATTTAGCTGTATATTAAACGTAACTTTCTATAGCTTATAAAATGTTTTGTTGAATAACAGTTTTTTACTCTCTATATAGAACAACTTTCTATATAGAACAACTCTCTATATAGAACAACTCTCTATATAGAACAACTCTCTATATGACAAATAATAAAGAATGACAGATTGTGTCCCTGTTACAAAATACTGGTCTGAATTACCTCAAAATGAAACGCAAAGTAACATACTTATTTCCCATATTTTGTATGATCTTCCGATCAAAGTTTTCAAAATCATCATAAGCTTTGATTACATAGTAAGGGAACTAATTAAACTGAATTATGACAAATATAATCATCATATACTCTCCCTTTAATCATAACTGGTATCTAATCCAGTTAACGTGCAAATTGCACATTTCTATCTGGTGAAGGAAACAAAATATATAGAAAAGGAAATAAATGATTGAAACACTTCTATTGAATTTAATAACACTGATTATAGTTACTTATAAATACATCCGGATATCTTACAGGTTTCGTATATGTTAATACATGTATGTATAAATGTTTATATTTTGTATGTGTTTAAATTTCCATTAAAGGCACATTATGCTTTAGAAAGTAATAATGTCTTAATACTTTAGAAAGGTCAGATATGTGTTTGATAATATTTTGATAATTTATTTAGAGGATCTAAGATGTGAAAAAGCTGCAGAAAGTAACAAGGAATGCGCGTTGATGTGTTGTGTGTTGTAAAGGTAGCACAATGTAAACAAAGTACATTGTAGTATTTTGACTTCCATACAAAATACTCATTGTCTTGCACTTCATCAATTTCCATAAAGGTCATGTGATTAACAGTGGTATCTAACAAATAAATCGATATCTTTGTTAACTACACGCCAATGAGTTGTGGTGTATTGGTATAGATGCCTGACTACTGATCTGAAGTTCCCTGGTTCGATACCTTACCAAACACAACGTTATGGGACATGCATTTTTTTTTCCATTTTGAAATTTACTTGCAAGAATTACTTTGAAATCGTTTTACTGCATTTGGATTTTAGGATACCTTTTAAGTAGTGTTTTTATACAATTTTATTGTTTTATTTCATCACATTATCTTTAATTATTAAAAAGGACAGCACGTTTACAATACAAATTAAAATGCTACACAGATAGAATACACACACAAAAATCAAGACGTTTTGCACGAGTTAAGAGAGAAATGGCAATTTTAAAGTAAGAAGAGAAAAAATATATAAATGGCTGAACCAGGATTCGAACCTACGAGTGTACGTCTGTATTATTCAAGTGAAAGCCCTTAACGACTGTGCTAAGAGGGATTTGTAATTTAGACTATTTAACAACTGGTTATATACATTCATATCGATTTACAAATAGATAGTAACGTTTACGGAATTTACCGACTATGGGGTCAAATGCAAGAGTGCCAGGTCAATGTTGTTGGACAATATATAAATTACACATGGGTTTGTGGGTAACAGTAAAAATATCATCCCGGGGAAAATACTGTTACCCGAGGCGTAGCCGAGGGTAACAGTATTTTTACGAGGGATGATATTTTTACTGTTACCCACAAACCCATGTGTTATTTATTTAATTACCCCGAACAAAAATACTGAGATGATCTGAAATTACTGTAACTGTAACAAAAATAAACCAAGAGTAACAATAACTAACCTTTTAAGTTTTAAGTGATTTACTGTAGTCCTACTGAAAGTGTGCTTTTCTTTATCTAGCAAATATGCAATAAGAATCGAGAAACATACATAAGCTAGTTTATAAAAACAAACACAACATTTACACGTATGATCATTGAAATCTGATCTTCGCAGATACTTGGATGTTGACAAATAGATAATCTATCCCATTTTTACGTTACTGATTAAATTGTTAAATAATCTTGTTCTTGCTTAAATCTCTGCATGTTCCATTTACACATAATAACAGCAATTACTCCGTGAAAACGAGGTCACTTTTGACTATTCCACAAACAAGATATTTTTTAACGCGAAAAGCACACCCGGCAAACAACTAAATTTCATGAGTGTCATCAGGGACTCCAGAGGAGAAATGATGTCATAATCGGGGTTAAACGTTCAAAATATAGAATGAATCGACGAAAAAATGCGGGGCCTTTTATTCAACATTATTAGGAAAGTAACCAGTGACCGTCTTCCTCTGTTGTCTCTTTCCGTCGTGACTCTGCTTGTCCTACACTCCGGAGAGCGGAGGTCTGGCTTGCCTTCCGTGCGGTCCTTCTCTCGGCGCGTTTTTTGGCTTGTGCCGCGCTCCCATCCGTGTTTTGCGCTCTCCTCTTTTCGCGTTTGGGCTTTTTGTTTTCTTTTCGCCTAGTTAGCCTGTCTTCTTTTTGTTTGTGTCCTTTGTTTATTGTCGTACATCTACTATCCAGTGGTTTGCTTTTTACTTCCCTGCCCGCCGACGATTTGTGCACTTGTGACGCTCTCTTCTTTCTTGTGCCATGTTGCGCATCCGCGCTTCTTACTGGCAGCCTTGCGTTTTGCGACCCTTACTATGTGCTTCTTGTGTACACGGGCGAGATTTAAACTCCATAGCGCGGCAGCCACCGGAATCTAGGTGCCAGGTAAACCGCGCCGTCCTGGATTAAAAAATAGTGATCATAACAGCTGAAAGAAGCAAGAAATAGATAATATAAATCATGGTATAAAATAGGTGATCAATAACAGCTGAACAAGCAAGCAAACATAGAATTAATATAAATCATGAGTATAAAATAGGAGTATAACTACTGAAAAACAGGAATAATATAAAATTAATCATGAGTATAAAATGGGTGCATCATAACTAGCTGAAAGAAGCCAGAAATAGATAATATAATCATGTGAGTATAATTAATAGGAGTCATTAACTAGCTGAAAAGAGCGGGAAATATATATATGAGGATCATAAGATATTAAAAAGGAGATCATAGCAATGCTGAACAGAAGCAGGAAAATATTAATATTAAGTCATGTATATAAAATAGAGAGTCATAACTAGCTGAAAGAACGCGGTAATAAGATAAGTATAAAACATAGAGTAATAAATTAGGTGATCAGAAGCTAGCTATGAAAGAAGCGGGAAATAGATGACTATTATAAGGAATCCATGAAGTATAAATATGGAAGATCATAACTAGCTTGAAGAAGCAGCTGAAATAATAAAGTCTTATCATGAGTATAATTTAAATAGAGAGAATCATACACTGACTGAAAAGCAGAAATAGATAATATAAATCAATGAAGTATAAAATAGAGAGCATCACTAACCTAGCTAAAAGAAGCGGGAATCATACTATATTAATCATGAGATATAAATAGAGGAGATCAGAACTAGCTGAAAGTACAGCAGGGAAATGATTAATATACAATCATGAGTATAACAAAAAATAGCTAAAAGAAGCAGGAAATAATATAATATTAGATCATAGTATAAATGAGTATGAGCATGTAACTATCTTGAAAGAACGCGGGAATATGAGATAATATAAATCACTGAGTAGTAAAAATACGAGAGTATTCATAACTAGCTGAACCGAAAGTATGCCGAATAGATAATTATCATGGAGTTATAAAATAGGAGATCATAAACTAGCCTGAAAGAATCTTGAGTGAGAGTAAATATTAATCATAGAGTTATGAATATGGATGATTCAGTAACTCAGCTGAAAGAAGCAACAGAAATAGATAATATTAATCAATGAGTAAAAATAGGAGATCATAAACGTGAGGCTGAAAGAAGCACATAGGAAAGTTAAGTTATGAACGTCACATTAAATAAACTAACAAATATAAACCGCGGATGAAGTATAAAATAGGAGATCAAATAAATAGCTAAAGAGAAGCAGGAAATAGAATAATATAAATCATGAGTATAGAATCAGGAGATCATAACTAGCTGAATAGAGCGAGAAATATATATATAATAAGATCATGAGTATAAATATGTGATCATATATCTAGCTGAAAGAACAGGAAATAATACGATAATTATATCATGAGTATAAAATAGGTGATGCATACTAGCTAAAAGAGAGCAGGAATATATATAGAGATTATCACAGAGATAATATAATAGGTGATCAATATACTAAGCTTGAAAGAAGCAGGAAATATATAATATTAATACGCCTAATTGAGGCTACTCTCACTATAGACTGACGCAGGTGATCAAAATGAACCTAGCGCTGAAGCGCTAAGAGAGCAGGCACACACACACCGTACAGAGTATATCATGAGTATAAAATTTATTATATGGAGATCATAAACTAGCTGAAAGAAGCGGGGAAATAAATAGATATTAATCATGAGTATATAAAAGGTGTGATCAATAACTAGATGAACAAGAGGAAGCAGGAAATATAATATATACTTAATCATGAGTATAATAATAGGTGATCAATGCAACTCAGTGAACAGAAGCAGGAAAATAATTAAATTTAACTCATGAGGTATAAAGTTAAGGTGATCAGTAACTAGCTGATAAGAAGCAAGGAAATAGATAAGTATAAATCATGAGTATAAAATAGAGATCAGACTAGCTAAAAGAAGGCAGGAAAATATAATATAGATACATGAGTATATAAATAGGTGATCATAAACTAGCTAAAAGATAAGCGCAGGAAATATATAATATAAATCGTGAGTATAAAATAGAGATTCAATAACTAGCTGAAAGAAGCAAAGAAATATATAAATAAATCTGAGTATAAAATAGGTGATCATTAATATTACTAGCTAAAAGAACGCAGGAAATAAGCTAATATAAATACATGAGTATAAAATATGGTGATCATACTAGCTAAAAGAAGGCGGGAAATATATAATATAGAACATGAAATAAGAATAGGAGATCATAACTAGCTGAAAGAAGCAGGAAATATATAATATTAATCATGATATAAAATACGGAGATCATAACTAGCTAAAAGAAGGCAGTTGAAATAGATAATATCAGATCATGAGTACTCAAACATAGGTGATTCATAACTACTGAACCCAGAAGCGGGGGAAATATAAAATATTATCAGTTGAGTATAAATAGTACTGAGATCATGAACTAGCTGGAAAGAAGGCAGAAAATATATAATATTAATCATGAGTATAAAAGTAGGAGATCATAACTAGCCTGAAAGAAGCAGTGAAATATATAATATTAATTCATGAAGTATAAAATAGGAGATCAAAACACTAGCTGAAAGAAGCAGGAAAGTATATAATATTAATCATGAGTATAAAATAGGAGCATCATAACTAGCTGAAAGAAGCGGGAAAATAGAAAATATAAAATCATGAGTATAAAATAGGAGATCATAACTACTAAAAGAAGCGGGAAATTATTATATATCATGAGTATAATAGGTGATCATACTAGCTGAATGAAGCGGGAAATATATAAATAATCATGATATATATATAGGTGATCATAACTAGCTGAAAGAAGCAGGAAATAGATAAATAAATCATGAAGTATATTAATAGGTGATCATAACTAGCTGAAAAAGAAGGCGAGAAATAGTAATAATATAAATCCATGAAGTATAAATAGGAGATCATAACTAGCTGAAGAAGCAAGAATATATACATATAATCAATGAGATAAAATAAGTGATCATAACAGCCTACAAGAAGCGGAAATTATAATATAGATCATGAGTATAAATCATAACAAGCTGAAAGAAGCAGAAAATATTATATATATAATCATAGTATAATATAGGTGATCATCAGACTAGCTGAAAGAAGCGGGAATATATAATTAATCATGATATAACAAATAGGGAATCATACTAGCTGAAAGAAAGCAGGAAATAATATATATATTAAATCATGAGTATAATAGGAGATCATAACTAGCAAGAAGAAGCAGGAAAATAGATAATTATTAAATCATGAGTATAAAATAGGAGATCATAACTAGCTAAAAGAAGCGGGAATAGATATAATGAATCATGAGTTATAATAATGGTGATCATAACTAGCTGAAAGAAAAGTAGGAAATAGATAATATAAATTCAATGAGTTATAAAAGGTAGGTGATCATAACTAGCTGAAAGAAGCAGGAAAAAGATAATATAAATCGTGAGTATAAAATAAGAGATCATAACTAGCTAAAAGATTAGAGCGGGGGAAATATATACAATATTAATCGAGTGAGTATAAAAATAGGGAGGAGGTCCATAACTAGGCTAAGAGAAGCAGAAATAGATTATTATATAAGATCATGAGTATAAAAATAAGGAGGATATAGGAGCGGTACCTGATAAGAAGCAAGGAAATATATAAATAAATCATCCGAGTAAAAACATAGAGAGGTGAGCATAACTAAGCTAGAAAGAAGAGACACATATTTTAATATAAATCATGAGTATGAAATAAGGAGATCATAGGACTAGGCTGAAAGAAGCAGGAAATATTATAATTAGAATCATGAGTGAATAAAATAGGACGATTACTAACTCTAAAGAGGGCGAGGAAAGTAGGGATAATATAAAGAGTATAAAATAGAGAGATCAAATAAGCTAGACGTAAAAGAAGCGGGAAATCGATAATATAAATCATGGGGATATAAGATATAGGGAGAATATAGACTAGCTGAAAGAAGCGGGAAAATAGAATAATATATCATGAGTTATAAAATAGAGAGATCATAACTAGCTAAAAAGAAGCAGGAAATAGATAATTAAAATCAATGAGTAATAAAATAGGAACGATCCATAACTAGCTAAAAGAGCGGGAAATAGTAATATAAACATCATGAGTATAAATAGGAAAGAATCATAACTAGCTAAAGAAGCGGGAATATAGATAATGGATTAATCATGAGTATATAATAGGACGATCATTAACTAGCTAAAGAAGCGGGCAAATATATAAATATAAATCATGAGTAATAAATAGGAGATCAATACACTAGCTGAAAAGAAGCGGGGAAATAGATAATATAATCATGAGTATAAAATAGGCGAGATCATAACTAGCTGAAAGAAGCGGGACAATGAGATAATATAAATCATGAGTATAAAAAGGGAGATCAGAGAGCGTAGCTGAAAGAAGCAGAACTAGATATATAATTCATGAGTAAATAAATATAGGTGATCAAGTACTACTAAAAAGAAGCAGGAAATATAAATATTTTCGACGGAGGAGCATGTCTATTGACACGGAGGAGGAGGAGGATTACCCAGTAATCCTAATACATCTGAGACTCACACGAGGATATAACCACGGGCACCCGAGTTAATAGAATGGAGTAAAATGCATGAGCTCGTATCGAGGAGAGGTACCAGATCAGAGGCCGATGGTGATCAATAACTAGCTGAAAGAGAGGCAGGAAGCGATATAAGTTCCGAGGACTATAGTAATCATGAGTATAAATATAGGTGATCCATAACTAGCTGAAAGAAGCGCAAAATATATATATATAAAAATCATGAGTTAAATAATAATAGGCTGATCATAACTAGCTAAAAAGAAGCAAGGAAATATATAATATTATATCATCGAGATAAATATAATAGGTGATCATGAACTAGCTAAAAGAACGGAAATAGATAGAGTGAGTATAATCATGAGTATAAATCAGGTGATCAATATATCTAGCTGAAAGACAGCGGAAATATATAAAATATAAATCATAGTATAAAATGGAAAGATCATAACTTAGCTGAAAGAAGCGGGAAATGAGAGAGTGTATGATATCTATATGTAATAAAAATAGGAGATCATAACTCATCTGGGATAGAGTGTCAAGCAGGAAATATATAAGCGTAATTAATCAATGAGATATAATAGGTGATCATAACTAGCTTAAAAGAAGCAGGAAATAAGATAATATAAATCATGAGTATAAAAGTGGGTGATCCATAGACTAGCTGAAAGAAGCAAGAAAATAGATAATATAAAATCTCCACTGATATATAAATAGGTATCATAACTAGCTGAAGAGAAACTGGAGAGAGTAGATTGGAGATTATTAATCATGAGGGTAATATGAACATAGGAGAATCATAAAGCTATTGTAATCTCATGTATTATGTGACACTTATGTGACTTTTCCTATTTCATGGAAAGTTTATTATTCCTTTAATATTCTATGTTAAATTTCATTTAAATGTCTTGATTTTCTTAGTAAATTTAGCCCACTTTGTCTGGGTAAGTAGAATAGTTTTCTAAGTTTTTGGTAAATATTTTTTTTCCCCCCATTTAAGAATATTTTTCTACCATTTTTTGGAAAGAATTTTTTCTCCCAGTTTTTGGGGTTTCAAAACCTTTTTTGGGAAAGCTCCCACTCAACCATTCCTGGTCGGTTCTCCCCAATTTTTGGTTTTTTTACCCTTTTTTGGTCTTTTCCCCCCTTTCTACAAATAAGAAAGCAATTTTTGGTCACAAAAAATTTTAAAGTTTTTAAAAATTTTTGGGGTATAACGTATTTTAAATTTGCCCTGCTAAAATTTTAAAATTTTAAATTTTTTTGTTTTAAAGACGTTTTGGGTAGTTTTTTGTGCGCATCGTGTGCGTTTCCCAAGAAAAATAACCACGGAAAAACTTCAAAAAAAAGGGCAAGGTAAAATATCCCGGGAAAATGTTTAAAATTCGGCATAAGCAAAAATGATAAAAAAATACAGAATGGGTTTTTTCTAAATTTAGAAGAAGATCGGCCCAAAAGAATAAGAGGTCTTTTAGACAAAAAATCAGATAAAAATTTTTCCCCCTACATTAGTACGATAGCATTAAATGAGTTTGGGCGCCCTTTAAACCCCCCACCCACTGTGGTTAGTGGGGGAAATGCGTCCCAACAACGGGCAAAAAAAGTTTAAAATAAATTTTTAAAAAAGTTTGAAAAAAAAAACAAAAATAAATCAAAAAAATTTTTCTAAATTTTCATTATTTTTTTTGAAAAATTTTTTAAATATTTGCTTCTTTTCGTATGAAGTCGAGTAAAAAAATAAAGGGCCCTAAATACCCTTTTTTTAAAAAAAAATTCAGAAACCATTTCCCTTAAAAAAACATAAAAAGAAAAAAATTTTTTTTAAACAAAAAGTTTTTTTTTGAAAATTAGACAAACTTTTTAGTAAAAACACTGATTTTTCTTAAAAAACCCCGTTTTTTTTTGAAAAAGGAAAATTTTTCCAAACCCAAAAGGGGAAAAATTGCCCTTTTAAAAAAAAAACACATGCGACACATATTTTTATTTCAAATTTTTTAAAACCCACCATAAAACTTATTGAAAAATATAAAAAATTTGGGGAAAATTCTATAAAGAAATTTTTTTTGATAGTTTTAAATTTTTTTACAAAATTTAAAATGTTTTTTTTATCATTTTTTTTAGTTAAAAAGCATAAAAATTTTTTTAAAGAAATATTTTCCAATTATCTTTTGTTTTATACATACCCCCTAAAATAAAGCGCTTTGCAAAAATTAAATTTTTATTGTGTAAAAAAAGCCGTCTTATACATTTTTAAAAAATTTTTTTGGGCTTTTTTTGAAAATTTTTGAGATATACAGTTCCCAATGGAAACTGCCATTTTTAAAAAAAATCCAACACGTCAACATTTTTTTATTTTTTTTTTTTGAATTCGCCCTTTAAAAATTTTAAAACCAACATACAAAAAAATTTTAAAAAAATCCTAGAAAGAAATTTTTAAAATTATCTTTATTATTCATAAAATTAAATGTTTATTTTTCTCTTTTTTTGTGCGGTAAAGGAACATGGAAAAACTCATTTTTTAAAAAAAAATTTTTTCGGGATTATAAATTTTTTTCAAAACAGAATCATTAGAAAAGGTTTATCTTTGCATAAAACAAGCTTTTTGGTGTGAAATTAAACCTACTATACTTTTTCTATTTGTTTAAAAATATTTTGGTTTTTTTTAAACTTTTTTGAGATATACGGTTACCAGGGAAACTGCCATTTTTCAAAAAAATCCAACACGTCAACATGTTTTTTTCTTTTTTTTTTTTTGAATTCCCTTTAAAATTTTACTTATCATACAAAAAATTTAAAGAAAATTTCTATGAAAGGTTTAAAAAAATTAAATAAACGTAAAAAAATGTCTTTAAGTAAAAACTTTCAAATTTTATTAAAATACTAAATTTAAATTTTATTTAAATTTAAATTATATCGCTTAAAATATTTTAATACAACTGATATAAGAATTTTATGTAACTTTTAAAAAATAACATTTAAGTAATAAGAGTTTTTAAACTAAAAACTGTTTTTGAAAAACCCTTGGTAATCATGTAAACCGGGGAGTAAAACTGATCATCGAAACACGGTTTTTTTTTGTTCATAAAGTAAAAAAAATTTTTTTTGAAGGGTAGGTACTAAATTATTTTAAAAGCTTTCCCGTGATCTGTTTAAAGTTTTTAAATTAGAGCTGTTTGTTGGTAAATTTTTCGTGTTTTTAAAATTATGTTATTAAAATATTAACTTTTAAAAATAAATATTTTTAAAACTGGGGTTCCCCTGTTTACTATAGATGAGGGGAAAGATCACACATCACATCGGATCGGGTACCGGGGATTGTTTTAAAACCCTTGAAAGCCGAATAACCAATATACATTTTTAGAGTAAAGGGTATCCAGCATATTTTTTTTTTGACCCCCGATCACTAGACGTAAAAAATTTGGGCCCAAGTTCGGGGCCATTTTTAGTTTTTTTGGAATTTAGATTTTTTAAAATTTAAAAATTGCCCATACAAATTTTATTTTTTTACTGTTATTTTTTTTATTTTTTTAAAGGGGGATAAAACTTAAATACTTAAAAATTTAGGGTTTCCTTTTTAAACCAAACATTTTAAATGTGAACAATGTTCAAAACGAAAGCACTTTTAATCTTAAAATTATCCCCCCTTGAATTTAGATTTTTTTTTTGAAAAATGACGGAGCGACTTTTAAAAATTTTTTTTAAAAAATTTCGGGGTTTTTAAAGTTTAGAAAAGTACCATATACCATGTTGTCGATGGAAAATTACAAACGACTCAAGAAAGTTTTTTTCATTTTTTCTGATCATACCCTTTCAGTTTCTAAAGAACAGAAATTAAAGTTAAAAACCGGGGGTTTTCGGGAGGGGCATTATTAATATGATTTTAATTTGCCGAATCTTTTTTTGAATAAAACCGTATTTTTTCCCTCTTTTTTTAAAATATTTTTTTGATCTGTTTTTTTTCAATTTTTTTAGAACCAACCTTTTTTGTTTTTTTGTATTTGGGGTTTTGGTATTCACACTTTAATGTTTTCTTTAGCATTAACCCCCTTAACCCTAAATTTAAAAATAACGCGGGGATACAAAATAGTGAAAAACTTCATGCCCCTCTCGAACTCAAATTTTAAAAAAAATATAACTTTCATTATACTAAAAGTAACGAAGCACACAACTTAAAAATGGTGATTAAACGATTTTTCCCGGGGACCCCAAACCTTTTAACAAAAAACGAACGCAAATATAAATGCCACTTTACCAAAAAAGCGTTTTTATATAAGGGAGTCGTAAAAAATTTTCTGGTGAAAAAATTGTTTCCCTTAATATGCACGGTTTGTTACATTTAGTTCAAAAATTTAAAAAGTGATAAACAAAAACTAAATTTTTTCAGCCCAAAATTACCTTTTTAACCTATAAAAGTTTGACTAATGTAAAAGCTAAATTTTGTTTAAAATGAATCAAAATTGAAAGTTTGTTTTTGCTTTTGGGTTTTGCCCAAAATTCCCCCAAACCCAAAACCCCCTCGGGGTTTTCCCTCATTTAAAAAATGAAAAATTTCAAATAGAATTTGCATAAAGCATTTAAACTAATCCCTTTAAAATTCTTTTTTTTAATTAGATGTTCGCTCATTCTTAGGGGACCTCTCCCAAATAACTTTTTTTGCCCAGCTGTTACCCCGCGACAGTAAAAGCAGCAGTCCCAAACATTAAAAAACCCAAAAACCAAAAACAACCCAACCCAACCAAAGCAAAAAACAATTGAAATTTATATGATTTAACTTTACAGTTTCATGAAGGTGGGGTAAATATCTTTTAGAAAAAAATTTGGGGGGTAAATTTTTTTAAAATTTTCCCAAAAATTGAAAGGGTAAATTAAATCAACTATTTAAATAACTTTAACATATTTTGCATGAAAATAAGAGTACTGCAGTTTAGATTGTTTGGTCTGATCATCGATGAACCAGGCTAGAAAATATAATACACTGACGGAAATAGCCGGAAAATGCGACTGATGTTCCGATTGAAAGACGGATGAGTCTATTTAAGTTGTATATGTTCGGGTTCAGATAACTAAATTGGCCAAACATTCGCTTTTAAAACCGCATTTTTAAAAATTATATTCATCCTAAATCTATTTGAAGGAATGTGATGTAATAAGTCGTGCTGTTTTACCAGGGTGTACACTAATGGCTCATCTAGATATCCCTAGAATTGATAACATACAGTTCCAAGAATCGTCTATTTAAGAAATTCAGTAGGTAAAAGTCCTATCTATCATGCAACCTTTAACCTGCTGGCGACAACTAATATTACCTGTGTGATCAGTGCAGGTCAAGTACAGCTGGCAAATTCGTACTTATTCGGTATATCTTCTTAAAATAATTAATGGTTATGTCAAGTATTAAGAATTAAGGTATTTGGCGTTATAAGGGTTATAGGCACATTGTGTCTCAGAAATCCATAATGTTTCAAGTTCTTTAGAAGATGTTTTTCTGCTGAAGAAATAGCACTGAACATGTAGTGATGTATCGTAAAGGTAGCAAAATGTAAACAAAGTAGTATTTTGACTTCAATACAAAATACCAATTCATTTTAATTATACCAATTGCCAACATAATAAAATCGGCAAAAGATAATTTATGTTTATGGCAAATGTGTATTGTTTTGGAAACTGTATAATGATACCAAAATAAAAAAAAGTTTTTGAGAAATAAAAAAGTGATCGCATTTCTGACGCATACTGTGCCTTTAAAGGGTAATTATGAGTTGGCAAGTTACGCTTGATTTCTTCATCATGCACCAGGAAACCTTTCCGGTTTATTTAAAACAATAAAATATGTATGTATTTTTTGTCACACTTGTATTTATTTCCTGTATAAACATAACGTCGATATCTTTATCTACAAGTATTAAAAGTATTGTATATCTTGTATATTCCGACTGAGTTACCGTTAAGTATTTACTGCGTTTATATCAATAGAATTAAGAAGGATGCATTATTTAAAAAAAAAAAAAAAAAAAAAAAAAAACAAGGAACCGTCGGGACCGAACCCTTAAACATAGAAATTTTGAAACATCACATTATTAGTTTGTTTAACGTTCGATTCCGATACTAAAAGGACGCAAAGAATGAGTACCAATTGCAAAAGTTGATATATCAATAAACGTCATTGTTAGCCCGTATTACCGGCTGCCAGTGACGGCAGATCACTTAAAGTGATGGCTAGATACGAATTTTTTTACCGCTCGGTACAGTAAGTTAGTAAAATTTGGTTGGTATTATTATTTGCACAAATTACGGCCCAGTTTCATTGTTAATAAACGATCTGCCATTCTAGAAAACTTGAGGTATTTTGGACTTACGTTTTTTCCTGTTTTTAATCTAAAATTGCAGTAAACGTGACAGTTTCGCGAAAAATCCGTGAATGTCGGTTCAAATATCTCAAGTTTAACTAAATGGCAGGATTTCGGGGT